>NW_017299674.1:200135-226393 GCF_001594075.2 Trachymyrmex cornetzi
TATATATATATATATATATATACGGTCTAGTTAAGACTAAAACTTTTACGTGGCTCGAAATAAAGTAACAATAAAAGTATTGAAACCATTACCATTACCACCAAAATATAACTGCGATATATTATTATGAACGTTAATCAGAAGAAAATATGTAACGTCGTTACCCATTCGTTACCGAAAAGAGTAACTTGTAACAGTAATGACATTACAAGTTACTTGCCAATCCTGTATTTATAACATCATTAATGGAATTGGATGCTGTCACAGCTCATTACGTAATAGTAATAATTTTCCAGTACTGCCAGTATTGGCAGTGTACATTGGAACATCCCTGATGAAAATTTTTTGTATAATGAGGAATGATGAAATATTACTGAAATTGTAATGATCAATGATAAAATATTACTGAAATTGTACCCAGTCAGGTAGGAGACGTTGATATGACCTTCATTCGAAATCGAAGAGATTGATGGCTGGTTAATTGATTTCGACGTCGAACTACTGTTGAATCGACTTCTTTTTAATTAAATAATAATTAGCAAATGTATGCACATGCAGTCAAATGTTTATATATAATTATTATGTATTTACACTATTTCAAGCAGATATAAAATTATATTATGTCATTATTCAAACTAAGTCGGTTTTTTTAATAGGTACATTTGATTATCAATCTGTTCAACGTGGAATGAACGTTGTACCAACATCACTTTTCTGACTGAGATTGTATGCCTCTGGTATAGTATATCAATTGCTCACATCGCTAATTGTCAATTAGTAATTAGCTAATTTAAAATAACATAATTTCATTGGTAAAGCAGTTAAAACTTACTAGGAACCGACCAATGTGAATGATGTGTGCAATGGAACTGTGTGCAAATGCGCTGCTCCCGCATGCATCTTAGCGCTATAATACCTAATGATAGTTCAATTGACCAATCAGGATAAAGAAATCTATAAATCGTACGTTTAAAACTAATATTACATTCATCCATATTTTATCGCACGACAAATTTTTCAAGCATGTCAATATTGGCTGCAGGACAAAGAGATCTGACAACCTCTATCCCGCAACCACTCAACGTAATGAATAATGATAAAATTATTAATGAATTTCGTATTGAAATTATATTAATTGACACATTTTCAGTATAATTTCATTAAGATTTTATTATAATTCGTTAATATTTTGTAAATAATTAAATACAAAATGTTATTGTATTTAGTTTCGCGTTGGTACAATGCATGTACTAAACTACATGTAAAAACCATGTGCAAATGTAAACATAACTGCAGATAATCTGAGCTTCGATTATATAACTCTACTTATACAGAAAAGAACAACTAAATTTTACATGCGAGAACTGATACCATCTGGTATCGGTTCTCGAAAGCAGTGGTTCTAGAAAGATGAATTCAACGCTTTTTGTTACAATATAAACTAATTTTCTTATTTTTCAACAGATTTCAGTATTTTTTTCTACTATTAATTTCGATCGACATTTTAATTATAGTGTTCCTCTTTTGGTAACACTTTCATTAATAAATCTACAAAAATAATATACTAAATATTTCGTTTCAATGTCATTATCTTTAAAATATTTTCATTAATTTTAAAACTCATAGTATTTCAGCATATTGCAGTGTACTATAAACAGCAAAAATATTATGTTTTGCTTATTTCATGCATTTTCAAAAATATTTTTAGGATTTATGATACTTCAACATAATTCGATGTTTAATTTTTCTAAATAATCTGTATAAACGTTAACTATATTTGCATTATTTTTTAATATTTTTTATTACTCTTTGTTATGATTTCAGTATGATTCAGTGTTCAATTTCTGTGAATAAATCAGTATGAATATTAAACATATTTGTATTAGTTTTAATATTTCTATTACTTTTCATTAATTTTTATTCATTATGTTTTAAATTCATAATATTTCCATATTAAAAATATTATTTATGCTGAAATATTTTCAATAATATTTCAGTCATTTTAATTTCTCATTTCAATGATTTTATAGAGTATTCAAGAGATTTCAATGATTTACTTTCATCAGGGATATGTCCATTATTCTATCTTTATCGTTAGATAGATGAAAACAAGGAAAGATAGATGCGATGATAGCATGCTTTCTAAACGTAGTCATAGTATAGATAGATGGAACAATTGTCTCCTCTCTATAAAGAAAATGATGTCAACGAACGATGTACGACTGTAACAAGAATGTAATACCATCGACATATAGATTGGACTGAGTGCCGCTGTAGACGGCTGCGCGTCTGCACTAGAGTGAGTGGTATAGTTCGCGCAATTAATGCTTTCCAACTCTGTTTTTGCATTACGTGTTACTTTCTTGGTTATTTTGACGTACACGACTGCACACACACACACACACACACACACACACACACACACACACACACACACACACACAAACACACACACACACACACAAACACACACACACACACACACACACACACACAAAAGGAAAATTTTAAATCGTAGATGACTTTTCGATTCACAAGGGGAACACCAGATGACGGGGTCGGGGATTTTTATACGCTTTTTACAGGCTGTTCTTGAGCGAAAAAAAAACCGATCCGGCCGTTTCAGCCATTGGCCCATAGTTTCGAAAAAATCGATTTTTTAAATAATTATTGTAACAATTTGAAAAACGTATTGTATAAATGAAAATATCAGTATACTTATAAATTTTATTTTAACTTAATGTTATTAGTTTTAATTACTTTTTGATTGTAATGAAATTTTATGAAATTACATATTAGTATTAGAGATAATTAAACACTCATTTTTATGGAATATTTATTATTACCATATCGTTATCGTCGTCGTTGTTGCTATTCACATGAAAGCTAAATAAAATTGTAATGAAAACTGTTACAGTTTCTGATAAAATTAGAAATTGAAAATTATAATTAGGAAGTAAGTCATATTTTGTAAGCATTTTTTGATTAACATTAATCGATTTATTAATAATAATACAAAACTAATCGCATTTCGTAGACGTACATTGTAGATGTACGGGATGATATAAATCATAAAAACAAGAAAAACATAAATATTTATTGCATTATAAACATCTTACGAATGAATTTTTGTTGCGGACACAATAACTTTTTCTAATATCTGGCGGAAAGCAGATTTGATTGACATTATGAAAATAGCTTCTTTCAGGAATCAATTTTTATGAGAACCAAATTTTAAAATGAAATTCATTCTAAAATTCATTCGTAAGATGTTCACAATGCAATAAATATTTGTTTTTCTTATTTTTATGATTTATATCATCCCATACAATGTACGTTTACGAAACACGATTAGTTTTCTATTATTATTAATAAATCGATTAATGTTAATCAAAAGAAGATTACAACGTATAACTTACTTGTTCTTAACCATAAATTCCAATTTCTAATTTCATTAGAAATAAAATTTATAAAGATATTGATATTTTCATTTATACAGTACGTTTTTCAAATTATTACAATAATTATTTAAAAAATCGATTTTTTCGGAACTACGGGCCAATGGCTGAAACGGGCGAACACGTACCTTCTTTTTTTTGCTCAAGAACAGCCTGTAAAAAGCGCATAAAAATCCCCGAACCCGTCACCTGGTGTTCCCCTTGTCAGTTTAATCCGCTCTATTTACATAAGAACGCTTTGTCAATAATTGCGGAATACCCTGTATATTGGAATGGATCGAAAAAAGTCCTATCAATTGGAAATTAATAGTGCGCAATAGTTAGTATTTTATGCCTAGAGAAAATGTGCAAAACCCCGATGCGGTCAGATATCTTCTGTTCTGCCGAGAGTATCAAAGCTTTCAAATTTAACTTAAAAATTATGAAATGTTAATTTCTGAATCGGCGATGGCCTTTTGGTTTTGTGTTTACTATTTGTCACGTTTGGTTTCAAATGTGTGCATAAACACTATTTTAATTCGTCATTTTGAATATTGGATTCGCAATTTTGAATCAATGAGTTGCCTAATTGAATTCAAGATAATTCTGAGAGGGACTTTGGGGAATAAGAGAACAAACGCGATTCAGGGAATATAAGAAATTCAGATTCGAATCCTCGTCTACCCGGATAACATTTCGTGCTAAAGCAAAGCAGTGTAATTTATTTGCTGGTTCTTGTTGTCGTAATATTGCCATGGTAATGGAAAAAACATTTGCTAAATAAAATTTTGCTTACATGTTGCCATAATTGCCAAATTAACATTTATACTTTCGATGATAAGCAAAATTGCTTCAATATTGCCATAATCAAATACTTATACCACAGTTGTTGCCGCAAAGTTACACTGTAAAGTTACTCTACTATAGTTTATCTGTTGATTTGCTTGCATCAAATGAGGACTCATGTTGTTGGCAAATTATTTGCAACATTTTTAAGCAAATTTTCAGCAAAATACCGGCAAAATGTAATATGTATTAACAAACCTTCCTGAGGGCAGTGATGCACATCTGGCTCCCGCAGCCGCTGCGCGAGAGCGAGCGAGACAGCGAGAGTGGTGGGGCTGATTCTCGTGGTGCCTAGAAGCCAGATATGCATCACTGCCTGAAGGGCAATCTAACAGTGTAAGTTCGGTTGGATAAATTCAAAAATTAATATTTAATAAATTTCAAGTTAAATTTGAAAACTTTGATACTCTTGAACGGAAGATATAATCCAACCGCATCGGGATTTTGCACATTTCTTCTTGATATAAAATACTAACTATTGCGCATTATTAGATTTCGATTAACACGACTTCACTTTTTTCGACCTACCCTTTTATACATACAGGATGACATCAAATTTCAGCCCTACACGTCCTGAGCAGATAGAGCAGACTAAACTGAGTCGAAAAGTCCTCTATCATTTTGCAATTTTCGCAGTAGTTAACAAGATATTAATTATTAAAAATTGCCAAATATTGGTCTTATAATTATATTATATAATTATATAATTGTTTACTCAAATACCATGAACTTTATAGAAAAGCTGCAAGAGACAAAAATCATTTATTTTCTTCTCATAAAATTTTAAGAATTTTTTCAGAATTTTTTTAATACCGTATTTTCTCATGTTGGTGAAAAATAAGAAAATGCAGTATTAAAAAATTGATAAAAAATTCTGAAAAAATTATCAGAACTTTATGAAAAGAAAATGATTTTTATCTCTTGCAGTTTTTCTGTAAAGTTGATAATATTTGAGTAAAAAATTATTCAAAACCACAATATTTGGTAATTTTTAGTAATTAATATCTTCTTAATTATTGCGAAAATTGTAAAATAGTAGAGGACTTTTCAACTCAGTTTAGTCCGTTCTATCTACACAAAAGCGATTGGCGAACACTTTCGGGACACCCTGTATACAGGGTGTCTGGAAATTACCGCCAAATATTTCGTGCGTGGGTAGAACAGACTATACTGAGACGAAAAGTTCTGTACCATTTTGCGGTGTCAGCAATAGTTAACGAAATATTAACATTTAAAGATAGCCGAATACCCGCGTCCGCCCGATCTACTATTGCCGAAGGTCCACCGAGCGCGCGGGCTGCGAGGAGCGGGGTTAGAGTCTAAGCTCGAACGGCGCGGCGATCCTGCTAGGCCATCCCCGCTCCTCGCGGCCCGCGCGCCGTACGCTCGGTGGGCCGTACCTCTGGCAATAGTAGATCGGACAGACGCTCGTATTCGGCTATCTTTAAACGTTAATATCTCGTTAACTATTGCTGACACCGCAAAATGGTACAAGACTTTTCGACTCAGTATAGTCTGTTCTACCCACGCACGAAACATTTGGCGGTAATTTCCAGACACCCTGTATATAATACACATATCCATAGTCCATGTATGAGAACACTACTTTATTTGGACGTCCATATGATGTCGGATTGTTGCAATTTTAATCGGAAACAGACATAGATCTCAAACAAACACAGATTAAATAGGTTCTTTAATAAAGTACAAAAAATTAGGGTACCTTATCAGGGCCCATTCAAAATCACAAAAATATATCTGCTGGATAAAATATTAAAAACTACTCTATATCTTAATAATAGTATCAAACACGACAGTATGCAAAAATGATGACATAAAAAGTAATTGACTTCTTGTATAATTTGTTCTAGTGATAATTCGGTATCGTTGCATTGCCGAATTACAATGTACGTTACAAGCGGGATTTTTATTTAAAAAATCAAAAAAAAGGTTGAGGAAAAAGAAAAAAAATATTCCGATCTGTAATAAAATCAAGAATTGTACCTTCACCAAACTAAAACAAGGTGAGATTATGTTACACAATATATTTTGCAACTTTAACATTAAATTATATTTCCAAAATGACCCTTGACCTATTACTTTTTTGTGACTATTACAATTGTAATTTTTTTAATTACACTGGGCAACAAAATTAACGCAACAACTGTTTCACTTTGCAAAAAAAAGTTTGCAAGGCAAACTTCAAGATAGAATAACTTCGTCAAAAATCGTCGTATCGAGATGTTTAAAAAAGCATTTTACAGCTTTAAACCTCTATTTTTCAGATCGCTACTTTAAAAAACGATCTTGTGAAGATTTTATGAAGTTACACAAACATAGATGAAGATATATCAGATCTCAAAATTTTTTACGAAATTTGCGGAGTTCCACGGGGTGGACTAAAAATTGTACACAAATACGATTCACATCATTCGAAAGAGCGAATCTTTACCTTTAATTCGCTTTTTTAGAAAGCTCCGTACGATTTTTTTTTCATTAAGTTATTCAACGTTGAAGCAAAAATGACCCTTTTTGCCATAAAAAATATGGTTGTCCCAAAATATAACTATAAAATTATAGTCACTTGAATCATTTTTATGGTAATTCCAACTATTTTATGATTATAATAATTATAATTATACAGCCATTTTAGGTTGCCAAGTATCCCTGGTAGAAGATTCATGCATTTTTTGTACAATTACTGAACAGTTATACCAATTTCTGTCTAGTAACTGAGAAGGAAAACTACTTAGGATCCCAATCAGGATGTAACGCTTTGCTTGCAGTTACTGCATACAAAACTTGCATAAAATCTGAATCCAGTTACTGAATAGAAACACAACAAATAATGGATATTAAATTGATTTATAAGCCAGCCAACTGCTCATGAAATGGACAGTTTTGCCCTACTAATATTTCATATTTTGTAAATGCTTGCTGATTGTAAAATTTTAAGGTTATGAGAGTCACAGTGCAGGAAACCTTTTGTGCATAATATATTTTGTACTAAAAAAAAGCATAATATATATTATATACCAAAGATTTTCTGCACTATGACTCTTATAACCTTAAAATTTACTCTTGTATTCGGATTGCTTATGAATTCGGATAAATTATGAAAATTTTTACATCTTCTTTCAAAAAATTTTAAAACAAGATTTAAAGATTAACCTCAATAAAATTTGACAACGTTCAATTTCACTTTTTTTGCAACGACTGCACGCATGATCTAATAATAAATTTTCTGCTAAACAGGTTTTACACTAAGAATAAAAAGTTTATAAGTTAAGTAATCAAATAATTCTCTCAGCGGTTTATCCCTCGTTTTAACTTTTATACATGCACATCATGCATGATGCGTGCATTATCAACTGAATTACTATATTACAAGATCTTGGAAAAAATTAGCCCAAAGTTGTATAGTAAACTAAATAAAACTTTACTCAGTTTTTGTCCAGTTTCTACTCATTATTTTAACTAAGAATTTAATCTATTAATACTAGACAATAACTGGACAGTATCTATGCAAATTACACAAATTTTTACCAAGAAAACTGCTTCAATCACTGAATAAAGTTCTATCTAGTTTTTGTCCATTTCCTACTCAGCATTGGCACAGTTAATGAGAATACAGTAATATTGGATAGTAATTGGCTACATATCTAGGAAAACTGCATACATTTCTACCAGAGTATATACATTTGTTGCTAGAACTATATATATAGTTACTGTTGTTATTATTATTATAGCAGTAATAATCATAATTATAGTAATATGTAATTATAGTTACAAATACCAAACATTTTTCTCTCATTTTTAAAAACAATAAAGAGCATACAGCCACAACGCTTGATGTATTTAGCTTAAAACATGTATTTTAAATAAATAAAGTAAACATTTCGATCAACAATGTGACCATCTTCAGTACAATAACTTTTTCGCGCGCGTATTATAATTTAAAAATATATTCTCCGATCATCAGTAATATTCTCCCTTCTCAATAACTGTCCTTCATCCCTTCCTAATACATTTCCCTCTCTCTTTCTTAAAATATAAAGTATAAGTATCGCTTCTGTTTATGTGAGAGGACACAATAATCTGGTCGTTCGAAGTTACTTAACAATTATCAATAGTTTCAATATAAAAATTTGAAATCTTTTTATATATTGTATGATTGGAGAGGAATTGTGAACTTGTTGGTGGAACATACATATATTAGCGAATACGTGGTGAGCATACTAAAAATTATTATTGACAAAACGCGAGCTTATTAAAATTAATTGACATAAATTTTTTATTACTAACGGTTTTTCGGTTTTTTATGTGTTTTTCGTTTCTTTTTTCTTTTTTTGGTTCATTCAATAATCTGCAATAGTATCAGGTAATCACGTAGTCGGCGGATATAAATTTTAAAATAGAACATTATAATTTAAATTGTTCTGCAACTGCAATGTTCTTGGCTGCACACATACGATTGCAAGTTCTTAATATGTTATACTGTATCTTTTTATATATAAAAAATTGTGTAAAGATTTATTGTTCATGTAATGAAATTTTTTTTTGTGTATTACGGATTACGAGTATGTTCCAATTTTTAAATTGTAATACGAAAAAGTTATTATACTGAAGATGGTCACATTGTTGACCAAAACGTTTACTTTATTTATTTGGAATACATGTTTTAAGCTAAATACATTAAGCGTTGTGGCTGTATGCTCTTTATTGTTTTAAAAAATTTTTTAATTTAAGCCACTTATTTATCTTATCTATTTTTCTCTCAGTGTAGGTGTCACAATCACACTAACTAACCGTACTTCTATTAAAACATACGTTAATTAACGTTTAAAAAAGCGCAAATTACTCGTTTTTTTAAATATCTACCGATTCCTCCAGGTTTGAAAGCGATCCGTTGTCGTGACCTAAATCACAATTTTCTTGAAAAATACTCAGAGGTACAATTTACTAATTTATGAGGATTATTTTTTGGTTCCCCAGAATAACCATGCAAAAGCTGATCAAAATCCATGAAGTACTTATGTAAATCTCACCTTGTTAGTTTTGTACACCGCCGATAAAAACTCATAGAATAAATTTCAGATTAATATATAACGCGCGCGCGATTATTTATTTTTATCATTAATATACGATTGATTGTTATTCATTAAGTAAACAATAGAAACGGATGAATGCCAAATCATTATTTTACTATTCTTTTAGATACAATAGATTGAATATGATAGAAAGAGATAGATTTCTATCGTTAGTTTCCAACAGAATGCAAATCTTATAGGAACCAATAAAATATGATAGGATTTATATCTGATGCTTGAAAAATCAACGACACAGCTTATAGAAAATGATACAAATTGATAGAAATTATATCATTCTCAATTGTTCTCTATTAACTTTTTCTATCAGGGATAATACTATTGTAAATTATTTCTATAATTCATCAGTATAACAAATAAACAAAATAATCAGTATTGCTAGCAAATAGAATCTACCCAAAAGATAGGTTAGGTTCTATATAGTTTGTAAACTTTATAAATTAACTGTAAGTAAAATTTATTAAATGGTTTATCGTGGCCCACGAGAGATCCAGGCTCGCGCCTTACATAAAAATATGATCGCTGCGCTTGTTCGCAGTATTTTGTGGCTGTGGCAGATTTTCTAACCTGAATAATCGTAAACTTTAATGATTATCTCATGCTCGCGAAGCAGAATAACGCTTTCTTCTGCCAGATTCCTTTGTTTTATGGAAAATTACATCAAATAAATCTAATTTCATTGATTTTTAAGGTGGCAGGAATTAAACTGAATTATTACTCTTTCTTCTTGTCAAACCTTCATTTTTACGCGAAAAAAACAATTAAATTAGGCTTACTCGACGTGTGTTTTCATAAAACGAAAGAATCTGGCAGTACAAAGTATCACTGCCCCGCGAACTTGAGATATTAATCTTACGACTATTCAGTTAGAAAATCTGTTACAGCCTGATACTGACAAGAATCGTGCCGCTGCACAGTGGGACAGAATCCCGAAAAACTGGCAAAAAGTCGATTTTGGAATTTCAGTAAAATATGTACGTCAATGTCATCTCAATGCATCAAAGTAGGCCGGATTTAAATTTTATAATATTTAGTCAAGTACTTTTATTTTGGCAGAGCTTTGAATATAAGAACAAGCTTTAAACCGGGTGAACAACATACATATGTTATAAATACTATAAAATTTCAAAATCCATAACTTATATCTTAAGTTTTATTATTTATTGCTTTTTTTGTATATATTTATAAATAATATATTTATATTTTTTGTCCGTATATTTGAGAAACTCAATTTAATACTAGAAATTTAACTGCCTATTACAGTCGGAGCTGGATCTTCATTGCTTTTTAATAATTCAATTTCGAATTACTAATATATACTATATATGTACTTGCATATATACCATATTGTAGTCTTTTTCTAACTGCGCGCCGAAATTTATTAACAGTTTTTATATATTAACATCTTTATAATATATGATGCTTGATGATAGCATCAATTATTAAATTGCTTGTCAATTTAATTCGCGATTACTAGAGTAATTTTAATTGCATTTATTTAGTCCGGAAAAACAATTCGGCGCGCTGTTAGAGAGAGAGAGAGAGAAAAAGACTACAATATGGTATATATGCAAGTACATATATAGTATATATTAGTAATTCAAGATTGAATTATTAAAAAGCAACGATGATCCAGCTCTCCGACCATAATAGGCAATTAAATTTCTAGTATTAATTAATAACTTAATATTATAAGGCTCAGAATATTAAAAATCGATAGAACTTCTGTAAATGCCAAATTTGAGCCGACACAGGATCGCCGTGTGTAAAAAGAAACCAAAACGAATTTTATATATCAATTCATTTAATACAATTTAATTTAAACTTAAACTTAAACTTTTAAAGTTTTGGCTTTGGCGAAATAGCCTATTCGATCGCAGCACGCGCCGCGCACGTGACATAGTGTCGAGCGTACGCGAACGAAGGCTATATTTATTTTCGTGAGCGCATCTTATTAAAGGCAGATTTTGAATTGGCTGGATTTACTTTTGAATATTTTGTTTTCCACATTTAATAATCAGCTATGCCAACCCTGTTATTCATCAAACAAAAAATTATTGAACAATTTTCCGTGAATCCTGATATTGACAATAGAATCAGCGATCGTAAATTACGTTTTGTCTAAGCTAGGAATGCATATTTCTAATATTAAGGATAATGAACTGCGGTAATTGAGAATATATGTATCTGCATTCTATAGCAAGCATAAGGAGAACTCTATAGCAAGCATAACCCAGTGAGAAATGACAATGGAATCGACATCGAATCGATATCGATTCGACGTCAAAATCATCGAATTGACGTCGAATCGACGTTGATTCGACATCGATTCCATTGTCATTTCTCACTGGGAAGGAGACTATTTTCAGTAAGATCGTTTAAATGTAGAAGTTGTTACGTTATAATAATAATTTTATGTTCCCATATTGGACCCACCATTCTGAATTTCAAAATTGTAGTATTATATTCGAAACCAGCGATCCCAAAAACCTTCGAATACCAAGTTTCATCCAAATCAAGTTACTTTTCGTATTTTGGTCCGCCATATCGAATCAGCCATTTTTAATTTCGAAATTTTTACATCAGAAATGGAATTAGCGATGCCGAAAACCTTATATTAATGTATCGGTGTTGGATATTTTCACATATTTTATGAGATATTAATTTTTGTAACAGTTTTTCGGAATTCTGTCCCACTGTGCGCTGTCGAGGACAATCGCTTCTCGATGGGAAGGACGGTAACAAGGATGGGATAAACTGGGGAAGGAAAACATTAAAACACAAATACAAATAGTACAGTCAAAGCTAACCACACTTATGCTCAAAAATAAAAATTGCAACACTCAGATCGCAGCAAGACGAAACACGCCCGCCACGATCGGACAATCTCTCGAGACTGAAGACAATCACTTTGTGAACTTTATCATTATCGTTTCCTAACTAAGTGAAGAATATCAACATGTTATGTTGTTTCCATGTAATCTCCTCAAGTATTAATAATATTAAATTCTCAGCACACGCAGGTGTAAAATTAAGAATGGTTATAATAGAATTCTATTATAGCTATTCTTAATTTCATGCCTCTGCGCACGCTGTGAGAGTTTAATATTATTAATACTTGAGAAGATTACATCTTAAGATATATAACGTGCAAAGACTTAATTGGCAATGACTCGATCACAAGCGCGCAATTAGCTCAGCGAATGTATTAGGCTACCGTTCTTGGGATCATAGGTTTAAATCTTGGCGATGCGATGCGTTTTTCAATAATTAATTGTAGTTAATAAGACAAGAATATAGATATGCGAACATTAAATAATAAATTGATCTAGAAAAATAAAAGTAAATAATAACAAAAAAATTATTTTTTTCGTTAAGATATAAAGGTAATCTTTTTATTACATGAAAAAATAGTTTCCACTTAAGAAAATTGTTTGTTACATATAAAAAATATATTTCTCTTATTTAAAAAAAAAGTTGCACAACTCTATAAACTATTTTTTTTTCTAATAACAAGGAATAACTAAAAACTTTTTTAAATCAAAGAGATCGATTCGATGTCGATCCCATTATTACTTCTAAATTCTTAATGTGCCATGTATACGCCAGGCTAATCAACTGTTATTTATTTGTGATGTCACAATGACAAGTTTTGCATTGCATAAATGTTATATATGCATTTCATCTCAATACATGGTTGTTATATATCAACCTGTCGTCGCTGCGTAATCATATCACTGTTATGTAACTACTATAAGTAAAATGGGACAACAAATTTGAGAACATTCTCTGCAAATTCACGTAACTTTTGACATAACTGTTACGATCCAAAAAATTAAGATCATATGTGAGTTACGTGTTTGAGATATATTTGTGTTTGCTGGGAATATAGTAAAAATATAATAACGAAGAAATTTCAGACTAATGAAAGTCAACGTGGGAGGGGATGTGCAAATTATTAAATCTAGGACTCTCCCAATTTTCCTAGGTGGAGGTGCCAAAAAGATACGAAGATCATTTCTATTTTTCAAATGGAATTTATATGATTTTCTATACATAATGTAATCCTCCTGATTATTCTACAAATAAAAATATTATATATAAAAGTTAGAGATATCAAAAAACCAAAAATTTACAAGATAGTTTGTACTTTATTCTGGCACATATTGATCCGAAATATTAAATATCTCGTAAACTATTAATTTTTTTTCGAAGAACATCCTAGGAATGTTTCACCATTCTGAGAATGTCCGCAGGAACATCTCTAGAATTAAGTGTACTGTATGAGCGTGTAATATGTTGTCATCTGATTAATGCCATGATATAAATATATAAGGTTTTCCATTGCACAGCAGACTAAATCAGAACAACCAATCAAATATTTGCTCCAAAGTTAATGGAATGCACATGCTAACAATCAGGTTCTTTTTAACAATTTGGGGCAACGTTTTGATTGATCGAAGAAGAACTTCCATGTTCAAGATGACTGCGCATTCTTGGGAATAGAATACCTTATATTCTTATACCATGATCAATGCGAGAGTCGAAAGTTTACCACATCACAGGGCCGAAACTGAAAAGATAGTTGTCAGCAAAACTTTAAATCGAAATAACTTGTATAATTTTGTTATACTATATATTGTTATACATATACCATATTCGTTGGAACACTACAACTTTTATTATATCAAAATATCTACTTTATCGTACAAAAATTATGCATATCTCTTCGTTTTATATAGTAGATAATTTTTCTAAGTGATCACTGTTCTTATATATAATAAAGTTTAGTAAGATCTATTTAATTTGATATTGTATTTGTATCTATCTTTGTTTATACAAGATGAAAAGAGGTGACAACTTGTATGGGAACACCCTGTATGTAATTAATACTAGCATTATACAACGCTATTACATGACGTTATAGAAAATAATATATGTTGTAATCTGTCTTATATTTTATTGAGAAGAGAATTTACTGACAAGCAAACAAACAAATGCATATGAGAAGAGACAAAGAAATGTCAGTACGTTCCTTTGTAGCAGTTGCACTATTCGCCGGTGTCAGTTTTTTTTAGAGAGAAATAAGCGATGTTCTCTCTCTCTCTCTCTCCCTCCCCTTCCCATAGTATGTCTCTATATATGATTACATCTTGACGAGAATTGCCAATATTCGACCAATCTCTGACTATTTCAAATTTAACAAGTTATAATGGTAGAATAATTAATTGAAACATTGCATATGCAATTTCATCGCTCAGGATCAATTCAGAGAATTCTACATGTATGACATAGCCTGAAACACATATTTTTGGAAAATCTTACAGGATTATTTTATACGTTTACATGCTATAAGAAGAAATAGTATAGTAAAATTTATGGCATGTACAGTACATACATACAATGTAATTGAACGACGTCAATGTTATTAGATGTTAACATATTATTCAGTCCATTTTTGGCACGATAATAATTTTACTTGCTCCAAGCATACATTTGGAATTGAAATTTAAATAGTGAAAAATATTGACGAAAAATATTAATCGAAAATCAATTGATCCGTTCATTACAGATCTCGCATTGCTACTAATTCCAGACTTGTACGATCGATTATTCAATGTTAATCCGTCGGTCCGTATAAACGAAATTTATTTAGTACAATAACACTAATTTACAGCAAAAAATTACTTTGAACCAGACTAGAGGTTTCTTATTCTTCTTAAACTTTTATATGCTTAAAACGATGTCGCATAATGCTAAAAAATTTCAGCACATCATATTTCCAAGATAATTGAGATTTAATATCTAAAAAGTAATTTTTCTAACAATATTTGACATTCTTTTGCAAAAAAAATTAACGTTATTGCAAAATTCCGATTAAAAGTCATGTATATATTATTTATCCCCAATAAAATGTATATATTTTTTAAATTTCCTAAATTTTATTTTTTAATCTTTTTTAATTTTATGTTTTAGCTGTATTATAGATTTAAATGCAAGATTTCTCTAAAATAGTAAATTTTTCGACGATAATAAAGTCATATATAATTTCTGGTTTGTGGCTATTGATACATATACGGACTACCTATACAATTTTTGTCTAAAATATTTTTTTTAATGCGTCTTTTTAGAAATATTCGAGATGGACAGATAACTCCGTTCTACGCTTAGATAATACATGACCTTTATTCTATACATAGTATATGTTACCCAAGTAGCACAACAGCACCTACAAAGCGCTAAAAAGCGCTTATATAAAAACACTTTTTTAACGCTTAATAATTCTTAACGCTTTGTAGGCGCTGTATGTTATATTTGGGTATATTCTACAAATATACGTATATTATACCTTCTCGTTCTTATTGGAATGACTTCTGATTAGAATTTCAAGATAATATTAACCTTTCCTTATTATAAAAAATGTCAAATATTGTAAAAAAAGACATTTTTTGCACATTAAATTTTTATTATTTGAAAACCTGACGTGCTAGAGAAATTGAAATTGCAGGTGCGTTTTTGGCATCCATAAATCTATAAAAAAACATTTTGTTTAGTTTAAAGTAATTAAAAAAAAACGTTTTTTTGTAAACTAGTGTAATTATTCGAGTTAAAAGTCAAGGAGCATTTTCTTCTATCTTGTCAATTTTGTGATATGCTACTGGTCTATTATCTTTTAATATAATCAACATTAAAAACTGTTTAAACCTTTCCTATTTCTCTTACGGTACTAAATTAGATTTCGTCAAGCAAAGGATTCATTTCACAGTTCCAGATTTTGAATAATAACAGTTAATGGCAGATTCTTGAAATTATTTCAAAATAAAAATTCTAATATTAAAAGATAACTAGATTACAATAGTCTTTATAGAATGATTTAAAGTTGGTCAATTAAATTATTTGAAATTCATGCGTTGATATAGCACAGTAGTAAAGGTGTTTTCAAACATGAATCTTATTTACACACACGCACGCACGCATATTGATATAATAAAAAATAATAAAATATCTAACAAATCAATATATAATATTATAAATATATCGATATATAGGGTGATTTTTTTAACCTGAAACTTTCAAATATCTCGAAAAATAAGCACACTAAGAAAAAATGTTAAGAATCAATATTTCATCATTCCGAGGGTGACATACACTGACGTTAAAATCAGCTCCTCCACCCTGCCCCCTGAGCGGTGAGGGGGGGGGGGGAAGTTTGAAATCTTAAATGGGAACCCCTATTTTTTATTGCATATTCAAAATCTTTGGCTAAAAGCACATACGATTTGTCTGAAACATTTTTCTCGATTCATGATAGATGGCGCTGTAATCGACGAAATTCAATTTCTTCTTCTCTTACTGAGAATTACTCATTAATTACTTCTCAAGAAACTATTTTTAGCGTAACCCAGGAACAACGACGTGGACGTAGCAATTTTCTAAGTAATTAAAAATAATGAAAAGTTTTAAGACTAATTTTGAATATTAACAATGAAAACGTGGTATTTTTATTGTTAATGTATTGCAGAATCGTAAGCATGGGTTCTCAGTAAGAGAAATCGAAGAAATTGATTTCGTCGATTACAGCGCCATCTATCATGAATCGAGAAAAATGTTTCAGACAAATCGTATGTGCTTTTAGCCAAAAATTCCGAATATGCAATAAAAAATAGGGGTTCCTATTTAAGATTTCAAACTTGCCTCCCTCACCGCCCAAGGGGCGGGGTGGAGGGGGGCTGATTTTAACGTCAGTATATGTCACCCTCGGAATGATGAAATATTGATTCTTAACATTTTTTCTTAGTATGCTTATTTTTCGAGATATTTGAAAGTTTCAGGTTAAAAAAAATCACCCTGTATTTAAAAGATAAATAGTAACTTAATAATATCATAAATTGTACAATAAATCATATTATATTGATATAATTTTGCATGCATTTTCACTATTATGTAATATGTCATGCCTCGACTATTTAATTGGTCAATTTTGAGCAGTACTGCATTTATATTAATATTCATATTAGACATGCAAACTTACTTTTATAGGATAATCTATATGTATACACCGTTCATAAATTTGGGATCGCTTGTGATTTACTCGCATTTTATAAAGACTAAAGTATCTCGATGAAAGGAAAAATTATAGAGATTTAAAAAAATGCATTTTAAAGGGGAAAAATGCAGTTTCAACTGGTGTTTATTTTGTCCCTATAAGATAAATAAATAGATAAACTTTATTGATCCCCTCGGGGTTACAATTTTATACACCACATATACCGCCCTTTACACAAACTTATTTACTTTTTTTTTTATTGACGCAGTGGAAATGCATTTGCGCATGCCCGGCTCTTCGAGGGAAGGAACCGGGTTATGTGGACTCACCCGGATCTACCGGGACTGTGTACTACCCACTAAAACCACTGCGGATGTCCTAACCTTAGCGCGAATTGGGTCGAACCGGGATCTTCGCGTCCGCAATACTACCGGCCCGACCCAGCGCCCTATCCTAACTTAATGTACACCTTGAAGGGGGACATCACCTTCCCTCACCGCCTAGCCTCCCGTGCCGATACTAGGAGTCGCCAGACCCCACAGCGAACTGGAGCGGATGTTGCTGGACTGGGGTAAAGGTGCCATCCCAAGCCAGCGCCGATACACCGTCTTCTCCAGTCCTAAATAGCGGATTCAGATGTCCAGCTCCTAATTAACGGAACTGGATCCCGTGTCTTCTTTGAGTCCTATCTGGGCTCTTCTGGTTGCACCGGGAATTACCGTGTTGCAGCTCATCTTTCTTCTGAACAAACCGCCAGACTGTGTTGAGTTGACTCTCGAACTCCAAATGATTAGAGGTTCGTGAAGCCTGTTCCGAAAGGAGGTTCTGCAAATCGCGGGACCTCCTTCTATCTTCTTGTATCGATTCCCTCGCCTTATTTAGCGAACTCGGGTGATCGGTCAGATTGATCAGCTTCCAGTCAAAACGACCGGTACTCCCTCTCTAGCCCTTTCGCTCGCTTCCTTTTTCCTCATAACATCCTCCGCAAAGGCGAGAAAGGCTTTCCTTCCTTCTTCATTGAGTAGGGTCTTGATAATGGCACTCAGCGATAGATCTTGGCCAACTACCTCTCTGAGCGAAGCCCTTTGTATGGCCCAGGCCGGACACTCCAGGGTATGGGACGCCGTGTCCCTGGCCTCGTTGCAGTGCCAACAGCGCTCAGACGTCTCCTTCCCTATGCGACGCAGATACCGGCTAAAACAGCCGTGATTAGTAAGTATCTGCGTCGCACGATGCGAGAGCCTATCCTAGCCTCCACCCAATTCTTGAGGCAGTCCTGCACCGCCAGAATGGTCTTGTCTCCCCTCTGATCGGAGGCCGCGATCCAAAGTCTCCACTTATCGAACATCCTCAGTTTCCCCTGCTCCCTTACCCGATTTACCAAATCGGGTGTAACAACGATCGGTCCCATCTGATCTTTCAGCTCGGAGATCTCGAAGTATGTCTCCGAGTGGAATTCCGCCACCAGCTCGAGCGGTGGGGTACCAGCTAGAGCGGTGTTCACGGCGTGGGAGACCGTGCTGTAAGAGTGAATCACTCTCCCAGCAATCCTTCGTTGCGCGGCCCTAAGTGCGTTACGGATAGAGCACCTTTTCTTCACCTCGTCCACCCAGACGGGGGAAGCATACAATGCAATGGAGGCGATAATGTTTGCGAAAAGACGACGAGCCTTACTTCCAAGTCCGCCTAAATTTGGCATAAGTCTGTTCAACGATAAAGCTGCCCGTTCCGTCTTCTTGGTCACCCTCGCAAAGTGATCCTCAAAAAAGGGTCTCCTATCTAGGAGGAGCCCCAGATAATTCATAGTCTGGGTGAGCCGAATATCCATGTCGGCGACCCTTATAACCAGACCAGCCTGCCATCCCTTGCGGTGGAAGCCAACGGCCTCGGTTTTTTCCAGCGCGACCTGAAGCCCGAGGTTATGGATCTTCTCCACAACACTGTGGAGTGCCTCGTTTGCTTTCAGGCGTGCTTCTTCCCAATTCCCCCCGACTGCCAGGACAATAGTGTCGTCCGCATAGCAAGCGACCATGCAGTAGGGGGGAAGATCAGCCTCCGAGAGGACCCCGTCAAAGACGAGGTTCCACAAGAGGTGGCCCCAGAATAGACCCCTGTGGGACACCTCTATCCGCGGCCCGATTCACGAGCACGCCGTCAGCCACGCAATACTAGAGGCATCGCTTCTCAAGATACGACCTCAGGATCCTCCGAATATAAAGAGGCACTCTATGTCTTCTCAGAGCAAGGCCAATTACATTTCAGGAGAGGGAGTTGAAGGCGTTTCTGATATCCAGAGAGACGCCGATAACTACATCTCCCTCCTCCCATGCCCTCTCTATGAAATCCTTAACGCACAGAACAGTGCTCCTTCCTCTTCGGAAATCGAATTGTTTCTCGTGAAGATTGGGGCCCCTTCTGTCTAGATGCGACACAACGTGTTCTAGGATAATTCTCTCCAGGAGCTTTGCCTCCTCCTCTATGAAGCAAATTGGCCTGTAGCCTGCAGCTTGATCTGCATGTTTGCCATGTTTCCTCAAGAGGACCAATCTGGCTCCTTGCCTCGTTCGTGGGAAGTAGCCCCGTTTGAGGCATTCAGTATACAACAAACGTATATGTTCCTTTAGAATCTGCGTTGCTGCACCTCACATTATAGCAGGTACTACGCCGCTTTGGCCCAGAGCCGCGTTCTTCTGCATCATTTTCTTCCGGGCTTCTAGGAGTTCTTCATCCTTGACTGCGTATTCCTGCTTCCAGGAGGTCCAGACAGTCTGAGCGAGAAGAGGTTCAGTTCAAGTGCAGGACTCCCCAGACGGCGGAAAGAGATCTCGTAACATCCGCTCGAACATCGGAGGCTCGAGGGACTCGGTGATCGGGGGAGCCCAATGCCTTAGTTTCTCTCTGGCAAGAAGATAGGGTTTACCCCACGGGTTCTCATCGAGGGTCGCAATAAAGTGTTCCCAAGACTCAGACTTCGCCTTCGCTATGGCGGTTTTTAACACCTGTCTTGCCATCTTGAGCCGTCCGACCCTGAACTCCAGCTCATCCTCCTCGAAGTGCCTTCGGCGTGCTCTTTTTAACGCTCTCCTAGCATTAAATGCCTCTTGGCGTAGGTCCGCCAACTCTTGGTTCCACCAAGGCATGGCTCTTCTGGGCTGTGGCCTTGTACGTGGCATGGACACGTCGCACGCACGCACCAGTATCTTTCTGACACTGGAGGCTTCTTCGTCCAGGCTCCTAGTGGCCGGATCTCCGACTGGGACCATTACTCCGGCAATGAGTGAAGCCTTCATGAGGTCACCATCGAGAGCCTTCTGTTTCCATCTCCGTTCCCGCGGGCGAGCCCCTCTGCGTATCTGCGCCGCCGTTTCGGAGAGTTCGATGCGTATGTACTATGATTCGACAATGTAACATTTGGAAGAACGCTCCACTCCTGTACTCTAGCTGCTATTGCTGGGCTCCCGAAATTCAGGTCGACTATGGAGGAGTCCTGCGGTCTTATACAGGTGAGTTTAGCTCCTCTATTGAGGCAGACCAAACCCAACCTTGCGGCCCAACTCTCTAGGATTCTTCCTCTCACATCAGTCCTAGGGGATCCCCAGAGAGTGGCGTGCACATTGAAGTCTCCACCAAGGAGAAGGGGTCCGTTCCCTACGTGCGCCATACACTCCTCCACGATTTCGAGTATTTCTTCAAAACTCGATCTATCAATATTGGGGGAAATATAGACACCTATCACTAGGGTGTCCCCCCATCTAGCCGCGGTGAGGGTATTTCCGCTTTCGACAGGCACGCAGGGAAGCGTATTCCTGTTCCGCCTTCATGTCACAGCTACCGTACCACCGCTGCTGACCACCCAGTGTGGATGGCCAACCGAAACCCGATACGGCTCCGCGACAATGGCCAGCGCGTAATCATCTTCCGCCAGGGCCTGGTTGAGGAGATCCTGGGCCCCGGCGGAGTTATTAATATTGGCTTGTAGTAGCCGATTGTATCTATTCTCCGAACCAGGCATTAGGTTGTTCAGTACATGACCCGTCCCAGGAGTCCTCATTACGGGGGCCCGCATTATCAGCCTCAGAGTCCTCCGTGGCACTTGCCGGGGCCAGGATCAGTGAGGCCTGGGCTGTACCATCTGCAGTAGGTGCAGTAGGTGACGTCCCTTCAGCGTCTACTTCCATCCCTTCAGGAGCAACCGTTGCCTGCTTAGTAACATGCAGGGATACCTCTGCGTCCATACGTGAAGGTTTCTCCTTCGCTTTCCTTTTCTTTTTCGGTCGCATATCTGGCCCAATATCCTCAATCCGTCTCCCGGGTTTTATCCTCGCGGCCGAAGGAGGGTTGCAGGCCCTGCCTCCGAATCTATGATTCGCTGGAACCCCTGTATCCGCGCAGTGTGCTTTGTTATTGCAAGAGCTGGAGGCGTGGCCAGCTTCACCACATTTATAACAGAGACCTCTGCGGTCAGAGTCGCTCTTGCCGGGTGATTCCGATTGACCACGTCTCGATTGGACACCACCAATCACAGCGACCGGTGCTTTAGGAGCTTTGTAGTCTCAAGCGCTGTGAGTGGCTCGTGTCCAATTGAGCCGTGTCCAACTGGGTGCCACCCGCTCTTGCATTCGCTAGCAGCGTGTCCTTTCATCCAACATCGGTGGCACTGCAATCTTCTGTCCGCGAGCAGCTCCACCCTGGCACTGGTCCATCTAATCTTGATCTTTGGCATCTTTGTGATTTTGAGTGCGGATCTAAGAGGGCATTTTACCCAAACCAACCTCAATCCGTTTGGCATATTGACCAACCTTCCCAGTTTGATCTCGGTAGGCCTACATTCACCCAAACTGGAAATATAGTCGTGCAGTTCGCCCATTGTAATGGAAGCCTCCAAGTCGCGAATTCTCACTTCGCCCTTTTCTGGGCGAGATATGAAAACGTAAGGATTATTTGCCGTAAGCTCCGCTAGCTTCACAGCCAACGTGTTGGCTTTGCCACCTCTGATGCACCCCCCGGTACCTCCAGGAGAAATGCCCCGGATTTTGAGCGGCAGGGTCGTAGGTCGGTGATCATTATCTCTGAGATGTTAATTCTCTCTCTTGCGAGCTGCATCACATCTGCATAGGTGGTCTCTCCCTTGCAATTGATGGATACAGCCGCCGATCTTGGTAGACGCCTAACTCTATTTACGGGAGGTATGGCCCCTTTCGCCCCGTCCCTGGTATTCTTAGTAGAGGCCTGCGTTCTTCTTGAAGCCTATGTCTTGACCTTGCGACCGACGACAAGAGACCAGGGCACGTCCTGTTGTCGAGAGCTGGGTATCATACTCTCCTCTTCTTTTCTTCTTTTTTCCGCACTCTTAATCGGTGCAGAACGAGATTCACGTCCGCGGTCTTAAACGGGGTCTTGGCGGAGATCTTTCCCGATCCTATCAACGTCGATTTCTCCCCCTTCTTAGTGAGAGTAAGGGCCTTTTTATTCTCTTACAAGGAAGAAGGAGCAGAAGGCTCTCTCTCTCCTGTGACCCCTCCAAAATTTTCGCCTAGAGGGGTCGTGACCAGAGGCCCCGAGACCTGACGCCTAGAATCAGCCCCTCACGAGAGCCATCCGATCACTCCATCCCATAGTTTCTGCACGGTCCCTCAGGTTCACTGTTCTAGAGGGACCGTGGTTCGCGTGCCACCTCCGATTGTTTTATAGTAGGGTGAAGTGGGGCCCCCACTACGGCAGACGCCTGTGTTGCCGGAACAGCACCCCCCGCCGACAGATACTGACGGCAGCAGCCGCAGGCCAAAAAGTAATCCCGCGCCGCCAGCCGGATCTCTCCACCCATGCGAAAGGGCGGGGCGAGTCCATCCCGTCTTGGCACGGGCAACCAGGACTAGGACACCGTGCCAACAGGAAGCCACTGCACCAACGGTCAGGCTATGCCCTCATTTTCGAGGATACTCCCGCCATTCTGCAGGACCATCTCCGAGCCGCGCTCGCACTTTAATTTATTTATACAGGGGAAAGGCGGACCCCTGTTCGGTCGAAGGTAATTCCGGGACCGGTACCCACGCCCTCCTTCCCGTTTCCCCTGCCATTCGGTTTTTTACCATGGGAAGACAGTACCCGTGTTCGGCGATATGTGGCGTCAGCACAGGTGCCGCGCCTATCTATCGCCTCTACCCGTGTCTCTACGTCCGTGTTTTCAAGTTGGGGGAAATGCAGACCCCTGCTGGCCGGTGTGCGCCATCGGATTCCCTTTATGGGAAGAGTCGCGGCGAACCACCTCCCCTACCCGTGTCACTGCATCCGGGTTTTTAAGCTGGGAGGAATGCAGAACCCTGCTGGCTGGTGTGTGCCACCGGATTCCCATTACGGGAAGAGCCGTGGCGAGCCACCTCCCCTACCCGTGTCCCTGCATCCGGGTTTTGAACTGGGAGGAATGCAGACCCCTGCTGGCCGACGTGTGTCACCGGATTCTCGCGAGCGAGAAGAGCCGCGACTATCCGTCTCCCCTACCAGGCTACCTCCGGTTTTATATTAGACAGAGGCGAGGTACCTCCTCTGCGTTGAGTCTGCAAGTACTCGTACGCCACGAGAACCGTGGACACTAAGGCGACTCCGGCCTCTACGCCTACGTGCCCGGCGGTGATGGCGGCGGCGCGGAGCGCGGACCAGGTCGCTCCTGGTTGTCGGCGCGGTTCTCTCCCGGAGTCCCCGTAGAAGGGAGAGTTGTCGCGGGGGTTTCCGCCGATCCCTGGTACTTGGTTCCCGCGTGTGATTCCGCGTCGGGATCGTTCCC
This sequence comes from Trachymyrmex cornetzi, assembly GCF_001594075.2. Lineage (NCBI taxonomy): Eukaryota > Metazoa > Arthropoda > Insecta > Hymenoptera > Formicidae > Trachymyrmex > Trachymyrmex cornetzi. The sequence continues at coordinate 224,355 of NW_017299674.1, forward strand.
CCCTAGTCGCGCGGAATGGAGTGCGGCTTCCTCAAAGAGACTGCGCTGTAACTCCTTTAAATGCACTCTCCAGCTCCCTCTTTTTCCCCTCGGACGCTTCTGTTTGGGCATCTAAATGCGCAAGAAGAATATAACAAGTAGTTTTTAGAAAAGGACAAAATAGTGCGGGGCCTCGACGCCATGAAGGCTATCGTTTGAGCCCCGCAGGAGAGGTGCCTCGTCTTCACTATTCGTGAGCGCAGACACGGCAGAGGATGGGAATAGCCCGTCAGACGCCGCGGGAGCGCACGATCGGGGCCGGACGTGAGGGAAGACGGAAGGTACCAGAGCGCTAACTAAAGCGCTGGGTGATCTTACCGTAATCTAAGACGGAAGTTGAGTTGAGGAAAAATGAGGACGCGTGTCCATACGCTCTCTGCTTTATATATATTTCGCTTTGTGACCTCGCGGTAAGGGGACGTTTTTCGTCCGTGGCCCCTCGCGGTAAGGGGACGGTTTCGTTATTCGTACTATTGCGAAATGTCTAGAACGTGCCGGTCTTCTAATTAGCGATTTACTTCGTTGTTGATTAGATTTCCTTTAATTCGAACGCGTTATCTTATTGCTGGGATCGTGATACACTTATGGCTTGCTTGGCTGCCGCGTGCTGCAATCCAGCGCGGCGAAGCTTGCATATTCCTTATGTGCGTTTTTTCATTATAAGTTTTAGTATAGCCTAGTTGTTTTCGTTCGTCGTGCGTGTGGAATTCTAATGTTTGTTTAGGGCCTTCTCTCGTCTGTGCGTGCTCCAAATTGAGATGTAATAGTTTTATTCGTATCCTGGGGCCCTTTGTGGCTGGTGGGTGCATTCAGGGTTGCGCGGCAATGCATTGCGTTGGCGTTATGCGTTTTTATTGATTTTCCACAGGTCTGCGGTTTTCCCTTGCAGCTGCGTCGAAGTCGGTTGTTACATCAGTTATTCCCTATCCCATGTTAACGGTATTTTCGTGCTAAAGTGCATTCTTGCATCGTTTTTAGCGTTTATAATTTGGCGCAGGCGCAATATGCGCGGCGTTCAATCGCGACGGTTTTGGTGACTTGACCTATAGCTGTACGCGATTGTAGTCGGCACATATTATGTCTATTCGCTATATTCCGTGCTCACGCTCGCTTGGTAAAAGGACGTAGCGCTACACTGTAGGCGCACCGGACGTTACAGCAGACCTCCCTTTTGGCCACAGGGACGGTGGTCAGGTCAGACCCTCGCGTCCAAGCAGTCCTACCCGTGTCCCTGCCTGCGTTTTGCCTAACAAGACTGCTAAGTCCGGGCCAGGAGGGGCAACTCCTGTTTGACCGCCGTAATGGTACCTACCCATGTGATATCTACCCTGTCTCCGATTTAGAGGGGGAGGCAGACCCCTTTTTACTGCTTTATGTAGTTCTACCCGTGTTCCTACCTCCGGCTCGCCTCAAGAGCCATGAAGAGGTAGATACATGTTCGTGTGGTTCCCGTTTAGGGAGGCCTTTCCCTTTACCACACCCTACTCCGCCGCGCCATCTGCCTCCGCTCGAGTTTCCCCCGACGCGAGATCATCCTCCGTGTTTTAACAGAGGGAGGGAGCACCCCTAGTCCTACCCGAACTCTTCCTCCGTGTTTTAACAGGGGGAGGGTGTACCCCTGGATAAGTTGGTCTACCCGTGAGGCCATCCTCCGAGGATTTACAGGGGGAGGGCGACCCCTGGCTCACAATGGGCCTACCCGTGCCACACGTCCGTGTTTTTATACGGGGGTGACGTGTATCCCCTGCCGGCGACGCCATCAAATCAAGGAGACGAGAAACATCCCCCCGCAGGCGGCGCCTCGTCTGACCTACCCGTTACTATACTTCCGGGTTTTTATACGAGGAGGAAGGCAAGCATCCCCTGTTGGCAGGATAGTGTCCGTTCCCTTCATCTCCCTCCTTCCCGAGCGCTACACGAGAAACCTACCCACGGCGATGTCCCTTCCCATTCCGTGCACGGACCATCGACCGAAACTCTCGTCGACCCCCGCGGAAACG
>NW_017299674.1:226498-226867 GCF_001594075.2 Trachymyrmex cornetzi
GTGACCGGTGTCACCGCAGGTAGTCTACCCGATGGAGTGCCTTTAACCACCCGAGACGGAAACCCCCGCCCGGTCCCAGCCACAGAGCCACAAAGAGCTCCGGCGAAGGGATCCGGGAAGGGAGCAACATCGTCCGAGAAGAGCCCCCTCACCACGACAAGGTGGCATACCGCGGAGGGGAACAAACTTATTTACTAACTAAGCTTAACTTAACCTTTTTTTTGTTGACGCAGGGGAATGCTCATGCATACCCCGCCTTCCGGGGAAGAGGCGGGGTTATGTGGGACTCCTCCGAGAACAAACTTCGGAGACCTACCCACTAAACTCCTGCGAGCGTCCCTCCTCTGGTGCAAGTCGGGGTGGGCCGGG
>NW_017299674.1:227141-234059 GCF_001594075.2 Trachymyrmex cornetzi
CCCCCCCGGTATCTCATGCGAGCCCTCGCCTGGCGCGCTCCGCCTCCTCCTTTGCCCTCATCACCTCCCCGCAGAAGGCGATAAAGGCCGGTCGTTGCTCCTTATTGAGCACGACCTCAATGATCGCGGGCAGAGTGAGGTCCTCGCCGACGACTCGGACGAGGGCCGCCCTCTGTTCCGCCCATGCCGGGCACTCCCTTAACGTGTGTGTGGCTGTGTCGTCCGCACAATGCCAACAGCGGTTGGACGACTCCCTGCCGATGCGGCGCAGGTAATGCAGCCGTAGCCCGTCAACACCTGCGCTGCATGGAAGGAGACCCCGGTCTCCTTTCCAATCATTTACCGATTCGCGGTCGGATGGCGTCCACCAGTTTCCTGCCGCCGTGCTCTCGCCATCCAGTCCTCCCATCTGGCGATCATTCTTTTGGCGGCTCGTTCCCTTATGCAGTACTCACCTCCGTGGGGATCGCTACCGCCCTGGTTAGTTGTTTCATCGCCGCCGTCTTCTCGAAAATCTCGGCGCGCATTCCTGCCATAAGCTCGAATGGCGACATACCGGCGAGCGCCGTGTTCGCGGCAAACGACGTGGTTTTGTACGCCTTGATTGCTCGTCCTACGAGCCTTCTTTGTGAGGCACGGAGGATACCGCGTATCCTCCTATTTGCCTCCGCCTCTCGGTGCCAAACGGGAGCGTCGTAAAGCGCCACCGACGCAGTAACGTTGGCGTACATTAGCCGCACTCTGTCGCCGGGTCCCCCTAAGTTTGGCAGGAAGCCGGCCAATCCCGCCGCCATACGCTCGAACTTTGGCGCTAGACTTCGGAAGTACGGCTCGAACGTCCAGCGCGAGTCCATTGTCAGGCCCAAGTATTTGATCTTGTAGTCAATGGGGATCTCCTGTCCCGCCACGCGTATTTTTATATTCGCGGGGCGCCCTCTGCGATGAAAACCAATCGCCTCGGTTTTCTCTAGGGCGACGCTAAGGCCCATCTCCTCTATTCTTGCGGTCACGTCGCAGATCGCCTGGTATTAATTACCGCCTCCTCCCAGTCCCCGCCAGCCACCAAGATCATCGTATCGTCTGCGTAGCAGACGACCCGGCAGTCCGGCGGGAGGTCGGACCGGCGCAAGACCATGTCGTATCCAATGTTCCACAGGAGTGGACCAAGTACCGACCCCTGTGAAACCCCTCTCCCAACCTGTTGTCTCGACATGGCCCCATCTGCCATCGGGTATATCAGGCTTCTTCCAGAGAAGTATGATCTCACGACTCTCCGCAAGTATCGAGGGATTCTATGTTCCGCCATTGCGCGGCCGATCTCGTCCCAGGGCAGGGAGTTGAATGCCTTCCGCACATCCAAAGAAACGCCAACCACCGCCATGCCCGCCTGTGTGGCCTCCTTCACGAAGCGCCTGACGCACAACATGGCGTCTGTAGTGCTGCGGCTCCTCTTGCCGTGCTACAGGGCGTTTGCGTCGGGGTCGCCATCCCCTATCGGCACAATGGGGAACCGTTCCGTACGGAACGGCTTTCCCCGGGGCCCACTCCGAAGAGCGGGCCCCCTTGGGGTGCCGGACCCTGTGTACAGAGTCCTCCTATTTAGCGGAGGACTCCGTACGGGGCGCGTTAGACCCCCAAGGCATCCCCTGGGCGAGCCCCCTCGCCGCGGCAAGACCGCGCCCCATGAGGGGGTAGCCTAACTTAACCCTAACCTAACCCTAACCCTAACCCTAACCTAACCTTGAAACCGGAGCCAAGTCCCCGGCTTCATGTCCGGTGCAGCCGCGCCAAGGAGAAAGGAGCTAGCCGCCAGGACAGCCGGAAGAGGTGAAGGCGTAACACGGCGCCGGCGGGATGTAAGTTTGTACAGGTTTTTCTCGGGAGTTATTACCATACGCGCGGGGTTGTCAATTTTATTTGATTATCGTTACGAACATAAAAATTATTAAAATTACTATTATTATTATGATTAGCATTAGCGTCACTACTCTATTAATATCAGTGTTAAGGTAAAAAGGTGTAAATATTGTTATGATAAGAAAGAAAATTAAAAGGAAAGGAAAGAAAAAGGCTTATTGGTTAATGTAAGATAGTTAGGAATGAGAAGTAGTTAGAGCCCTTAAGGCGACAAAACCGTAGAAATAAACGCACAAAGCAAATAACCATTATACCGGGTGACGGGAAAAAAGGTATCGCGAGATATGCTAAATTAAAGGGCAGAACCTAGTAAAAACCAATTGTTATGTTCATGCTAAGCATCAAAAGGACGTATTGTTAACATTGGAAGTCACCACGTATACCGGGTGACTATAAAAAATTGTCACGATACACTCAAAGTTAGAATATTAGGAAAAGCAATCGTTATGTTCATGCTAAGTGTCAAAAGGACGTATTGTTAAAATTGGAAGTCACCACGTATACCGGGTGACTATAAAAAATTGTCGCGATACATTTAAAGTTATAATATAAGAAAAAACGATCGTTATGTTCATTCTAAGCGTCAATGACACGTGTTACTTAAATTTGGAATCACCATGCATACCGGGTGACCATAAAAAATTGTTGCGTTATACGTAAAACTAACAGATCAAGAAAAGCAATCGTTATTAATATTGTAAGCACCAACTGGATGTGCTGTGGAAATTTGAAGTCACCACGTATACCGGGTGACCATGAAAAACTGTCGCGATACACTTAAACTTAGAATATTGAGACAATGAATCGTTAATCCCATCGTTATTACCAAGGCGATGTGATTAAAATTTGGAGTCACCATGCATATCGGGTGACCCTAAAAAATTGTTGCGACACACCTAAACTTAAAATGTCGGGGAAACCGATCGTTATTATCGTTGTAAGCACCAAAGGGGCATGCTGTTAAAATTTGAGATTGTTACAAATACCGGGTATACATAGAATATTGTTACGGCATCGGAAGAATGAATAATTAGAATCGTGAGGATATACATCACTGTATGTAATGTATATAGAGAAAGGGGGGTGCAGTCGGAAGAGTTTAGTAACCTGTAAATAAATTTAATTAGAATAATACTTACCTGTAACTCCAGCGGGAGAACACGAGCGGCTGCATCTTTCCATTACGGCGAGATACCTGAAAATAAAGAAAATCATTGATTAAAAACTAAATAATAATAAAATGCAGGAATAGAATCAAGCAGCGTAGCTAGTAAGAGTGGCTAACGTTGCGAGCGCTGACAGCGCGCAGAGCGAATGATATGATGCGAGCGTTAAGGAGGGAATAAGCAGCCCCTATAAGAAGGCGAGCGGAAGATGAAACGAGGCTGTTCGCCAGAGAGAATTCGCGAGTCCAGAGTCCGAGGCGACTCGCAGGGAGTCACGAGTCCGAATCAGGAAATGGGTGGTCTTCCAGAGATTTTTGAGGAGTTCGTTAACTAGGACCATTCTGAAAACAGTCAAGTAATCATCGTCGTTGTCGCGGGGAAAGTTCTTCTCGGATCGCTATCGAGTTTCATCGTCGGGGATTATTATCCATTTATTACCCGACTCGACCGATGAGTATCCGCAAGTTTCTAGCGGGATCGTTTCATTCGCGGGCCGGAAAGCCAAGGGCGAAACAGTGAACGGGGGCTACGCTCCGCGTCGATGACCGAATGATGAATGCGTACCGAAGTTGTAATAATTGTAAAACGTCTGAAGCGCGACGTGCGCATCTGGCGTAGTATCCCAGAGCGGCGTTAAATAATAATTGTGAAAACGTTAGTGAACGGCGTGCGTATATGGCGGAGTATCCCAGAGCGGCGTTGAATAAATAATTGTAAAATCGTTAATAAACGGCGTGCGTATCTGGCGGAGTATCCCAGAGCGGCGTTAAGCAAATGGTTGTAAGAAACAACAAAAGTGCTTCGACTAATAAATATCATTGTGAATTTCCTGCAACATACGGACTTGAATTTCAATGAAACCTTTCCCTCTGCGAGTGAGAAGAGTCGGAGTGAGTCGACCTATCGAGGCAAGGATTTACTGATACGAGACGACCAGCTGACCGAACGAATAACACCTCCTTTGGAGGTCAAAAGGAGTGGCGACCGTAATATATCACACATTCGGGGACCGAACGGTGAGTATTGGCTTCGAGTTCGGTTACAACCTAACCTTGAAACCAGCGCAAAGTCCCCGGATTCATGTCCGAAAGCAGCCGCGTCCAGCATCAAGGAGCAAGTTACGAGGGCAGCCACAAGGGGTGAAGGCGTAGCGCGGCTCCGGCGGTACGTGAAGTTGAACAAATTTATTTTGACGTACGTAGAAATATACGCGCGAAAGAAAACATTATTATTATTATTATTACGAGTTTTATTAGGATTACCATTATTATTATTATTATTATTATTATTATTATTATTCATATAACTATTATTACTCTTATTATTATTACCAATATTATTACTATTACTATTCTTATCAATATTATTATTATTATTATCACTATTATTACTAAAGAGAAAAAAATGTCAAAAAAGAAAAGAAAAAATTAACATTTAAGATAAGATAGATAGTCTAGCGCCCGCATAATGGGAAGATAGTATTACGGTCCAAGAGACCATGACTAAAGATAACTTGTTTTTTCTTTATTATTTATACATTGGGGCATCGGCCTCAATGGTTTCGGAAAGATAGGATTTGTCGGCGGAGAGTCAAACAACCCTAGTAACAAATCGTTAAAGCCCTTAAGGCACCGAAACCGCGAAAATACACGTGTTAAATGGCCACCACGTATACCGGGTGACTATGAAAAATTGTTGCGATACACTTAAAGTGACAATTTAGGAAAACCCGATCGTTAAGTTCATCGTAAACGCCAATGAGATGTGTGAGTAAAGTTTGAGGCCACCACGTATACCGGGTGACCATGGAAAATCGTCGCGACACACTTAAAGTTAAAATATTGGAAAAACCGATCGTTAAGTTCATCGTAAGCATCAATGAGACGTACCACTAAAGTTTGAGGCCACCATATACCGGGTGACCATGAAAAATCGTTGCAGCATACTTAAAGTTAATGGATGGAATAAAGCGATCGTTATGTTCATTGTATCAACGGGATGTGATGCTAAAATTTGAGGCCACTACGTGTACCGGGTGACCGTAAAAAGTCGCGGATTACCTAGAATAGGAATAGTAAGAAAACCCATCGTCATGTGCATGCTGAGCACCAAAGAAACGTGCTAGCTAAATTGGGGATCGTTCCGAATACCGGGGGTCCCTGAATTATTATTACGACACCAAAGGGACTAATAGTCGTGCTAAGGAAACGTATAGATGTATATAGTATATATAGACGGGGGGGGGGGGGGATGACCTGTAAATGAATTTTGTGTGTTAATACTTACCTGTAACTCCAGCGGGAGAATCCGAACGGCAGCATCCTTCCATTGTAACGGGGTACCTGAAAATAAATAAAATCATAGATTAAAAAATTAGATAATTATAAAATGCAGGAACAGAACTGAGCGGCGTAGCTAGTAAGATAAGGCTAAGGTTGTGAGCGCTGACAGCGCGCAAAGAGAACGAAGCGATGCGAGCGCCATGGAGGGGGTAGCGAGAAGGTATATAATCTTGAGCGCGAAAGCGTTCGGAGAGTGCGTTAACCGAAACCATTCCGAGCGGCAGGACAAGCGCGAAAGCGAGCGGGGCTACCCTCCAAAGGGCGTAAAAGGGTTTCGAGCGGGACCGTTTCAATCGCGGGCCGGAAAGCCAAGCGCGATAAAACGAACGGGGGCTCACCTCCACGCGAATAGTCGAGTGAGGGATGAATAAGAATTATGAGTGAGTACCGAAATTGTGAAAATAGTAAGTGATAAGCGACGTGCGTATCTGGCGCAGTATCCCAGAGCGGCGTTATTTAAATAATCGTGAAATGTTTAACGAGCGACGTGCGTATCTGGCGCAATATCCCAGAGCGGTGTTATTTAAATAATTGTGAAATATTAATAAGCGACGTGCGTATCTGGCGCAGTATCCCAGAGCGGCGTTGCGTGAATAAATGTAAGATCCAGCGAAAGTGCTTCGACTAATAAACTATTATTGTAAATTTCCTGCAACACAGAGACTTATATTTCAATGAAACCTTTCCCCCTGCGATTGAGAGGAGTCGGAGTGAGCCGACCTATCAAGTCAAGGAATTGCAGATACCGACGACCAATTAACTTAACGAATAATACCTTCTCCTTTGGAGGTCAAAAGGAGTGGCGACCGTGGTACATCAATCATTCAGGGACCGAACAGTGAGTATTGGCTTCGAGTTCGGTTACAACCTAACTTAATCTAACTTAATTCTATGCCGTCATCTCTCCCTCTCTCTCCCTTCCCCTCTTTATCTCTCTCCCCCTCTTCTTCCCCCTCCCACCCCTCATTCCCCTCCTCTTCTTTTATTCCCTCTCCTCCTCTCGCCCTCCTCTCCTCCTCCACCTCCCTCATCCACCCTTCCCCCTCCCTTTCTTCCCCCAAAATTCTCCCTACCACATCCTGCTCCCCTCATACTTCCCTCATCCTCCAGACCCTACAACCCTCCCACACGTGCTCCCATGTTTCCGCCCCACTCCCACACAGCCTGCATTTCCTTTCCCCCTCATCCTCCCAATACCTCCCTTCCTTCACCTCATTCCCTAATCTAAATCTAGCCACCCTTCTCCATCTCCCCTCCTCCAACCCTTTCTTAAATACTCCGGCACCCCCTCCCCCTTTACTCATCCATACCACCTATTACATTTCGTTACCCTTATTTTTTCCCATCTTTCCACCCAACTCCCTATCCCTTTCCCATAACTCATCCCATACCCTCTCCCCCTCCAATTCCCCCCTTTGCCAACTCTCCAACTCCACTCCCCTGTCCTAAAAAATTGCCCTCTTTCCCCCATCCATCCCTCTAAATTCTCCCCC
>NW_017299674.1:234087-234662 GCF_001594075.2 Trachymyrmex cornetzi
CAAATACCCACGCCTTTTTTCCTGCCCTCACCCTCACCCTTAGCTTCTCCCTGTATATATTTATAATAATGCCAACTACGTGGCGTGTTTTAGCCTGACATCACGTTGGTGTTCCGTTATCCGTAGGTTGACCATTCTCCAGGTTTCTTCAATGTATACTTTCCCGCAGGAACAAGGTATTTTGTATACTCCTGCGGAACTGGGTGGAGGTCTTTGATCTTTAGGATTTCTTAAGATTTGTCCTATCGTTTTGGGTGGTTTGAAGATAGTTCGGATGTGTTTGTTTAATATCCTGCCAATCCGATCTGTTGTTCCTTTGACATATGGTACGATAAAAAAGACGTAACCAAAATATTCATTAAACATGCAAACAAGACAACAGTCTCTGACGCCACGCAGTCGACATTATCAGAACACGACAGCGAAACAAGACATCAAATACTGTTTGACAAAACGACCATAATAGCCAATATTATATCATACTTTCCAAGAAAGTATAGAGAAGCCACAGAGATACAAAAACACCCTGACAATTTAAATAGAGATAATGGCTACAACATAAATAAAATATGGAA
>NW_017299674.1:234695-238010 GCF_001594075.2 Trachymyrmex cornetzi
CCCCCCCCCCCCCCCCCCCCCCACCACTGCACAAGCAGCGTAATATAAAAGGAACGGCCTGAAGGAACAGCAGTATTAGGCTAATCCTCGCCTTGATGAAGTGGACTGCAAAGTTCACGAAACGTTGACATTCCAAGAATGGATCTGGACACGGAGAAAACCCACGAAACGCATAATCTTTACATAGAAAGCACCCGTGGGAGCATCAAAAATATTAAAGAAAAAAATTTTTTTTATTATAGTTTTAAAGTACTCTTCATGCCATTCAATTTTCACTTTGAAAACTTTTATCTATCTCTTACAGTTTCGACAATATTCAATCTGAAAGAAAAAAATCGACATCTTCGAAGTAGGATTTCACCTCCTCAACGTGCAACTTAGGACGTATAAAAAAACACGTCTCTTATTTTTGTCCATAAAACATCATACTGAAAGCTAATTTAAATCGGAGAGGTTCACTTAGTTGTGTTTCCTTGTAAGTATAACAAGTATAACAGGTAACTTCTTTTTTTGTTCAAAAATTATTGTAGCTTCAACGTTTTAGTGTTAGACTTTCAACTCGAAATGACCTCAACAATCTGCCATTAACTATTGCAAAACCTGGGATCATATATTAGGTGTACAACTTTGCTTCCGCCGTTTTCCTATAAATGGCTTTAGCGGTAAGTGGTGGTCGAAATAAATAGATCATAGACGTCATACAATAAACTTGGGCATCTGTCAACATAACCCCATAGAAACATTAGTCGATTTGTGTCTGCATCATAAAGTTATTCTCGATTGAAAATGTCAGTTTACGAGCCAAATTCTCGTCATTTGGGGGAGGTTTTAATTTTCTGCTTCAATATGAAGAAATCTGCGACTGAGGGTCATCGAATGCTCTCAAATACTTATGGTGAGGCCGCTATTAGTGAAAGAACGTATCGTGAGTGGTTTCAACGCTTCAAGAACGGTGATTTTGACGTCGAAGACCGGTGGAAGAGAGAAAGTTTTCGAAAATGCAGAATTGGAAGCATTACTTGATTCGTGTCAAAATCAAGAAGAATTGGCACGATCATTGGGAGTGACTCAACAAGCCATTTCAAAACGCCTCAAAACCATGGGAATGATTCCGAAGCAAGGAAATTGGGTGCCGTGTGAGTTGAAGCCGAGAGATGTTGAACGGCGTTTGTTTGCTTGTGAACAGCTGCTTGAAAGGCAAAGACGGAAGGGATTTCTGCATCGCATTGTGACTGGGGACGAAAAATGGGTTCATTACGATAACCCCAAGCGCAGAAAATCATGGGGAATTCCCGGCCATGCTTCCACGTCGACGGCCAAACCGAATATTCACGGCTCCAAGGTCATGCTCTGTATTTGTTAGGACCAGCTCGGCGTAGTGTATTATGAGCTGTCAAAACCGACTGAAACAATCACAGGCGATCGGTATCGAACGCAATTGATGCGTTTGAGCCTAGCATTGAAAGACAAACGGTCGCAATATAACGAGAGACACGATAAAGTGATTTTGCAGCGTGGCAATGCTCGATCCCATGTTGCGAAAGTGGTCAAGACATACTTGGAAACGTTGAAATGGGAAAGCCTACCCTACCCGCCGTATTCTTCAGACGTTGCTCCCTCTGACTATCACTTGTTTCGATTAATGGCACACAGTCTGGCTGACCAGCACTTCCGGTCTTATGAAGAAGTAAAAAAATTGGATCGATTCGTAAATTGCCTCAAAAGATGACCAGTTTTTTCGACGCGGGATTCGTACGCTGCCCGAAAGATGGGAGAAAATAGTGGCCAGCGATGGACAATACTTTGAATCATAAATGTATAACCAGTTTTTTTTACAATAAAGCCTCGAATTTCAGAAAAAAACGACGGAAACAAAGTTGTACACCTAATATACATATTTATTTAAATGAATTAATTTTAGAAATTATAATAAACAGAGAAGAGAAGTTTTAATTATATTTAATAAATGATACGTACATCAAAATTAACTAGATCGTAAATATACTAAATAAATAAATTTATTTCGATTGCAAACAGAATAAATTTTTATTTATAATCTTTACATGTAATGTATTTAAAGGATCATTACAGTAATACAATACCATTCCGATTTTTTGCCTGTTCCCAACATACACATGTAGTGACCACGATTCATTTCTTCGCCCTCGTGAAGTATAGTGCTTATTACCGACTATTGATAATTTTTTTAGAAGTACCGTTTACAAAAGTGTGTAAATTGAGCTGTATTATATAAAACGGATAAGTTCAATTCAAATACGGTTTTTTTTCAGAACGGTACCCTTACATTTCGTACAATTGTCATTTATCCTTTCCCATTTCGAAAATTCGAATTTAATCGAAGTTTGCAGAGTGAGACCTTTTTCCTTTATAATGTCGACTGTATAAATGATATCAGCAAACGGGGTAATCCCGATTGATCACAGCTCGATTGGACACCACCAATCACATCGACTGGTGCTTAGGAGCTTTGTAGTCTCAAGCGCTGTGAGTGGCTCGCGTTCAATTGAGCCGTGTCCAACTGGGTGCCACCCCTTTTGATCATTGGTAAAAACGAATGATATATCATCTATCCTTTTTAACTAACTTCTTATACCGTTCATCTATTTCTCTGTAACAACGTTTATACGGCTAGGTTATGCTGGATTCACACTGCGTCCGATTTGCGTCGTACGACGCTATGCAATCAATCAGAAAGCAGGATTCCGATGATACGAAGCAAAATTAATCGGAATCCTGTTTTCTGATTGGTTGCGGAGCGTCGTACGACGCACATCGGATGCATGGTGTGAATCCAGCATTATGTCGAAATTATACATTGATACATGAAACTGGCCAATCACAGTCATTCCATTCTTCAGAGTAATAGCTATGATTAGTCAGTTTCATAACATCGATGTTATAACTTCGGCGTAAATCGAGCCGTGAAAACGTCGTTTATGTTTGTTCAGCATCAGATAAGAACATGTACAAGTACTGACAAATCCGACAATAGTTTGTTCTTTATCCAAGAATTTTCAGAATTGTTGCATACGGTGCAATAATAAGTTCAGAAAGTTCATTGTAACAGATCCATTGTTTCTTTTCGAACGCACTCAGCGAGGCCCTGTCTGACAGTGCAACGCCATCCCCCAGAAAATCGAGCAACTACTATTATACACAATTCTTGGTCTGTTTATCAGCCCGAGTCTTCGTTGACAAGCAAATTTATAGTGTTTTCGGCCCGGCCAGATTCGCACCAACCTGGGTTAGATTAATGGCGTTTTGTGCTCTCCTATTGATAGAGCGGGCGACGTC
>NW_017299674.1:239029-245162 GCF_001594075.2 Trachymyrmex cornetzi
TGGTGCTGGCATATGTTAGATAAGAACAGACGTATGCGTTTGAGTAAGACAGAATGATATATATTATATAATATAATGTAAAAACTAAATCAAAGATGTCACCACTATTATCGAATTTGGAATTAAAAGAGTCTGTATCGACCTTGATTGAGTTGGGTAATCGGTTTAGCATCCCCTTAATGAATATATTTTTTTCTAAGCTTTCAATCTCAGTTCTGTAAACTCAGTAGTTTGTGCACGTTATACGGTGAATGGTGCAGTATCGTTTGGTCCATACAAGCTGTAAAACTTGTGTAATCTACATCAGTTGACAGCTCTATGTGTTGAAAAAATGTAAGTTTTTAAATTACTATCACATTAGAGGGCTACGAGCCAAAAATTAAAATATAATGTTTAATGGTAATAAGAATATGAACATATCAACGCAAGTTTAGCATATAATTAGTCGCAGTTTTTAACTTACATTTTTTCCGATTTTAGTACAAATCTATTGCACCACGACAGAATTTTGCATCTATTTTAACCCTGTAAAAGAATTTTTGATCCCGTTAAGTAAATTCGGAGATGTAAATTGATCTGCAAAATACCGACAATTTGGCACATTCAATTCTAAGCACAATCGCAAGATTCGTAATTTGTTTTTGTAAAACATGTAAGAACCATTAGTGTTCTAATTTTATGTGTATGTATCGTAAGATGATTATTTAATATCTACATTTTCTCGTAAACGTAGATATTAAATAATCATCTTACGATACATATGCATATAGCTAGCAAGAAGTCTGTAAAGATATTGTATACAAGTATAAGCACTTAGAAGTTCTTACAAGTTTTACGAGAACATGTTACCAGTCTTACGATTCTGCTTAAAATTTATTAATTTTAAAATCTTATCTTTTTCTATAATGTTATTAACGCACTTGTTTGATTTTAATTATTACAATAATTTTAGTTTACAATTATTTTATTGTGATACTATTTAATATATTAAATGTGTTTCTTTTATTTTGGTAACCAAGGCTTCTATGGATAACGTATGTATACCCATATGTATAAGATTTATTGATAATACGCAAGACTGAGTAAATAATAGTCTTTGAAAAATTAGTTTATAAAAGAATGAGCAATATATTATATAGTTTGTGTTAGATACTATGTTTCTGTCTTTTATTTTATTATTGTACTATTGAAAAGAGGAATAATAATAATATTACAAATTTACATTTTATTGTTGTAAACGTTTATATGACGCTGAAGAATTTATATAACAGATATAGAATTAAAAATACAAAGAAATAAATATAGTAAGATTATTATAAAACTATTGTATACTTGAGAAGATGACTGAAATAAAATACCAATTTGTACTAGAAATATATATATTTAAGAAAAATATAAACGTATAATATTTTCTCGAATGTCATTGCCATTTCTATTCTCATTGCCCCATATTCTATTTCATTCATCCATATCTAAGTCATCATAATGTATTTCAGGTTCAGGTACATTGTAGAATTTGGCCACGTTGAAGAACGCAACAAGTATTGACAATAAGTGCTAAAATTATATCTATTCTTAAACATTTGAATATATGAATCTATACATTATCACATATATCATGCATATTCTCGATTATTTAGAAATATAATCATTATATAATTCTTACCAGAAAATTCTGGTGAATAATGCAGTCCTCTTTCCTTCCTTAGACATCTCCACCGTCCTTTCAAAATTCCGATTGTTTGTTCAATATGTGAGCGTGAGCATCGGTGTAACGAACAGAAGGTGATCCTTCAGGTTGGCCCAAGTTTGGTGTCATTGAAGGGTAATAAAGGGTATGCTGAGTCTCCTAAGATAAGTTTTCATGTATGTGTGTATAAATATATTTATATAAAATTTTCATTAATTATAAAATGTATATGCATTACAAAATATATATTCTTAAAATAATTAACTTAACAATATGAGTAACATACCTAACAATCAATAATTTCTCCGTCTATTATTATATTGCTGTTCCAAATGTGCTGAGACAGTTGAAGCATTCCGAATGCGTGCATCATGTGTTTTCCCGCCATGTCCATTATTTACAGTTAATATTTTTCCATAATAGTCAGAAACCTTTAAAATACAAATATTTGAATACATTAATGATACGATAATAATAAATAACAGCAAAATAATAATTTAGTTATTATCACTGATAATAACTTGTTACTTAATTATATTTACTATCAAAACATTTAACGAACGGTATAACTTTCTGTTAATATATAAATGTTCTCGTTCTTTTTCTAGAGGCCAAATAGCGACGTGGGTTCCATCAACAGCACCGATTATACCTGGAAATCCATAATTAATCCAAAATCTGAAGAAATAATATAGTGATACTAATTTATTTTTATTTTTAAATATTATATTCATCTAACAGCTAACTTATTGTTACACATGCAAGTTAAAAAATCTTGCCCAATGCGACGTTGATATGATCCTGAAGCCAAGAAGTTCATAATTGCAAAGATCTATTAAAAATAATGCTTATTATTTTATAATATGTAATACACAAAATAGTATTTAAAATGTATATTTTATATTCAGAACAACTTAATTATTAGCAGTTTAACGACAAATTAATGACAGATTCGAATAGGATATATTGACAGATCCACACATATCAATCTGCATCAACCATATCTAATGACAGAATCTAATAGCAGCAAATTGATAACAAGAAACAAATAGGATTTGCAATATGTTCTATTTAAATATATTGAAATGACATTTTACTTTACTTTTTTTTGTTATATCATACTCTGTCATCAAATCATATTATATTTTGGCCAGCAAACTGCTGACAAGTCTACATTAGACACAGTTGAAAATATATTATATTTTATTAGGTTTAACTTTTTTGTTTGACACAATCTACTTAAAACACACAAATTAGAAATATATATATATATATTTGTAACCACTTGTTAGATTTTTCATTATGTTTTATTTTGTTAAATTTTTCATTATATTTCATATTGTTTAATAAACTGGATGCGTTCTGAGTGGGTGGCACCCAGTTGGACACAAGTCACTCACAGCGCTTGAGACTACAAAGCTCCTAAGCACCGGTCGCTGTGATTGGTGGTGTCCAATCGAGCCGTGGTCAATCGGGATCACCCCGTTCTGAGTTATGCATGAAGTACATGATACATTATTCGTTTTTGTTGTTCACAAAATAATAAAAAAAAGAATAAATTGATACATTATGTGTTTCATACATAACTTGGAACACACCCTATTGCAATTACTTGATAGATTATTACTTTTAAAAAATTATTATCTTTAGTTCACGGGGTATTACTGTTTGTCTCCTCCCTTCGGGTATATGAGGCAATAAGTCTTGACACAGTCGCATTGGGTGCATTCAGCAGAAAAGAGCGCTACTAGATCGCTCACAGAGGGAGCGCTTAATTTCTCTGAATGCTCTGCTACAACGTAACCCTACCTACTTTCGTCTGGATAGTACCTACTTATGTTTACAAAAATCGTGAAAACATATTTAACATTGGGTGCATTGATTTGTTAATATTAATTATCAAAAAAATTAATAATAAATAACGTAATTTTTCAATTTATGATCGATGATGGACTTGACATAAATATAATGAATAATATTCCACAACATATTCCACAACATATTCCACAACATTATATTGCAAGCCATTATAATTATATTCAGACTCGAAATATTCAGTCATCATGATAAAATTGAGCAAAGTATCACTTTTATAAACACTGCAAAAGATATACATGTGATAAGTAGCGATGAGTTCCATCGAAGTAGCAACAAATATTTCCGCTCAATAAGATGGCGTCCGCTCCCACAACATGTTGAGAGAGCGATGCGAAAAGTGTGCCATTCAGCGGATAGTTCCGTAGCGCTCTTTTCTGCTGAATGCACCCATTGATGCCTCTCGAGATAACCTATAAATATGTTCGATAACACTTCATTTATCATGACATATTTCTTTCCAATAATAAGTATGTATACATCGTTACATTTATAGAAACAACAACTAAAATTTAAGATTAAATACTAGAGTAAAAATTAATATATTATTAATTAACATTATTACCTGTATAATTCTTGGAATCTTTTTTCTGGAATATCAAACGGATCTTGAGAATCCCTTAAAATTCTACGCATTATGCATATTGAATTGTTATTTCTTTCAATTTCTTCTTCTTCTTGAAGAAAAATCCATTATAACTAATTTAACATAAAAATTAAGGTAAAGGTATAGAATACTCTGGTCATCTCAAATTTTGATAAAAATACACTTATTCGATGCGTTTTTGCACGAAATGAACGAATCTGGCAGAAAAAAAACGTTGCTCTGCTCCGCGAACCGAGATATTAATGCCCATTTCCACCAATATAGATTAACTTTAATCTCGGTTCAACTTACTCTTCGTCTTTTTCTAATCTTTAGAACTAGAAAAAGACAAAGAGTAAGTTGAACCGAGATTAAAGTTGATCTGCGTTGGTGGAAACGGATCTAAGTGTTAAAGTTCACTATTGAGGTTTGGAACCAACGAACATTACTGTCTATGAGGCCTGTTCTACAATAGGGTCGCAAGTCGTTAGCCGTAAGAAATTGGCCAATCACAGTTAAATGTGAGAAGAATAATGGACTATGATTGGTTAATTTCTTACGGCTTACCGCTTACGACTCTATTGTAGAACAGCCTTATGACTCCGGCACACCAGCGCGATGTTCGTCGCGCGCGACATGCGATATCCAATGAAAGTATACCTTTAGAATGAGAACATCGGTAAAGTTGTACACTTATTGGATATCGCGTGTCGCGCGCGACGAACATCGCGCTGGTGTGCCGGAGGCATAAAGGCCTGTCTACAATACAGTGAGTAAGAAGTAAGAGTAAGAAATTGACCAATCACAGTCGATTATTCTTCT
This sequence comes from Trachymyrmex cornetzi, assembly GCF_001594075.2. NCBI lineage: Eukaryota > Metazoa > Arthropoda > Insecta > Hymenoptera > Formicidae > Trachymyrmex > Trachymyrmex cornetzi. Next base: position 244,003 of record NW_017299674.1, read on the forward strand.
CACATTCGACTGTGATTGGTCAATTTCTTACTCTTACTTCTTATTCCGTGTATTATAGACGGGCCTTGAGGCGTCGTCTACAATACCCAGAGTAAGAAGTAAGAGTAAGAAATTAACCAATCACAGTCGATTATTCTTCTCACACTCGACTGTGATTGGTCAATTTCTTACTCTTAGCACGGATCCTCATACGGGCAACAGCGCTTCGACACAGAGCTCTGATTGGTGAAAAGCCGGTTGTAGGGGTAAAATTTACCCCCATCACCCGTTTTTCACCAATCAGCGTTCGGTGTCAAAGCGCTGTTGCCCGTATGAGGATCCGGGCTTACTTCTACAATCAAGGCCCGTCTACAATACACGGAGTAAGAAGTAAGATTAAGAAATTGACCAATCACAGTCGATTATTCTTCTCACATTCGACTGTGATTGGTCAATTTCTTATTCTTACTTCTTAGGGCCTGCGCACAATAGAAAAACAGGAATTAGATATTAAGATTTCAACCTATCAGAAACTGATTACATCGGAATACACGATTTCTGATCGGTTGAAGTCTTATAGCGTATTCGATTACTTACTCGACCCGACTCTGAGTCAACAGTCTGTTCTTTTTAACTGCATTTCTTACACAATTTAGCTCTTCTTTTGCAGCTAAACAGAACGGACTATTGACTCGGAGTCGGGTCGAGTCAGTAAATCGAATACGCTATTAATATCTAATTCTTGTTCCTCTATTGTGCGCAGGCCCTTACTCCGTGTATTGTAAACGATGCCTTAGATAGCACTCGAACCGAAACGCATCCGTCGTAGCCGAGTGGTTCTCCAAAACTGCCTTTACCAAAATAAATTCACGTGAAATTTTTCACTTTTTCATGTTTCCGTTCTAGGGAAAAAGTTTCATAAGGCCTGTTCTTTTTGACTGAACTTTTGCACCAGTTCATCTTTTTTCCTCTTCTATCCTCCTAAAGAGAAAAGGAAGAAAGATGAACTGGTGCAAAAGTTCAGTCAAAAAGAACAGATCTATGATCGACACCCTTATGTAAATCAACATGACAACTTTAAGCGGGGAGCACAAACTCTTGCATAACGCATAACACGTAATGCATAAGAATATGTACCAATCGAAGTTCTCCGTTTCTTTCCCTTCCATGTAATAGAGAAC
>NW_017299674.1:245219-250643 GCF_001594075.2 Trachymyrmex cornetzi
GTGTTATGCGTTATGCAAGAGTCTGTGCTCCCCGCTTTAAGCGGGGAGCACAAACTCTTGCATAACGCATAACACGTAATGCATAAGAATATGTACCAATCGAAGTTCTCCGTTTCTTTCCCTTCCATGTAAAAGAGAACTCTGGTTGATTCAATTTCTTATGCCTCATGTGTTATGCGTTATGCAAGAGGCTGTGCTCCCCGCTTTATGCTGGATGCTCATTGGTCCAACAGTTTTATGTTATGCTTAAGCTCTGTTATGCATTTCATGTGAGATAGGCTTAAAGGATCCGTTCAAAGTGAACGGAACGTTCATGAACGACATATTTCTAGCGTGGAATAGTTCTAAAAAGAACAACTAACGAACGTAATTTGTAAACTTAAAGGTAAAGAAATAGTATGATGAGCGAAGGAGCAAGTGATTCAAGTGACATCGAAATGCCCAATAAACAAGACGACAAAGATATAGATTTTAACGTGGATGATTATTGTCATGAAATTGACAGCGATGATTCTTTTATTGAATTGCCGGAGAATAACATTAACGTATGTCTAAATATTTTATACAAAGTTACTTTATAAAATAAATAGATGTAAATGTTTACTTTATAACCTTTCTACTTTAAATTGTAATAGAGGTACTGATTCGATTCCATCTTGCACAAAAACGAGGTTTTAAGGTAAATGTTTTCTTTAGCCCACTCCTCCAATATTGATGAAGTTAAACTCATTTATCACGTTTTCGCAAGAAACGAAAAATCTGGCAGAAAAAGTTGCTCTGCTCCGCAAAGCGAGATATTAATTGTAGAAGTTTACTATTATTAAAAGAGGTTATGAAAGCTATCATATCAATATAAATGTATGCACTGAGGATCACGTGTGCATGCTCTGTGGTCCACATTCACAAATGCCTTAAGGCTAATTCTATAATATGCTTTTTGTTTCCTGTTTCTTGCTGTTTGTCTCTTGCTGTTTACCTTCTTGATCAAGGAAACAAAAAAAACATTGTAGAATTAGCCTAAATCTTTGCTTTATTACTCGTAAATTAGTGTACAATATATTAAAAATAATAAATACCTGTGTGGTAAAAAATGTTCATGCATGAATAAATATGTATAAACATGCATAAATATTCATAAACATGTATAATTATACATGAAATATGTCCATACATGTTCATACATCCTTCTTTCTTTCGTAAAATTACTTTTTAGCGTATTATGGTTGTTCTACAATGTGCTTTTTGTTTCCTGTTTCTTGCTGTTTGTCTCTTGCCTTCTTGATTAAAAAGGCAAGAGACAAACAGCAAGAAACAGGAAACAAAAAGCACATTGTACAGCAGCCATTAGAAATAATAATAGTAATGTGAAAACATAAAAAATAATTAAAGGGATAATTTTCCCATTGTTTGTTTTAGAAAAAAAAACAAATTTAGAAAAATGTAAAAAAATTGCTCATACATAATTATGCATAATTTTATGTATAATTATACATAACTAATTTTTTTACATTTCTTCAAATTTGATTTTTTTCTAAAACAAATAGTGTGAAAATTACCTTTATAATTATTTTTAATGTTTTCACATTACTATTATTATTTCTATTACACTAAAAAGTAATTTTATAAAAGAAAAATAGGATGTATGAACATATATGGACATATTTCATATATAATTATACATATTTATGAATATTTATGCATATTTATGTATGTTTATACATATTTATATACATTCATGCATGAAAAGTTTTTTACCAGGTAACAAAAAGATTATAGGAAGATCCTTCAGCAAGATAAGGCATATATTGAACATATTTATTATATTTATACATATATCTAGTTTTGCACAAGTACCATTACCGGAATTGGAGCGGAGGAAGGGGTGATCTCAAAAAAATCATGTCTAAAAAATTTTGTATATTTTGTAATTTTAGCTACAAAGATCAAAAAGAATTTCTTAAAGTGAATACTTGAAATAACTTAAGGTAACCCTACACGATAGCAGTAATACCAAATACTGACAATATTACTGATCATATATTGTTAATATTGCTGGATTAATATAGGGTGTGTTCAACATGATGCAACAGTTTTGCAACCTTTGCAAATTTTATGATTGTCTGCTGAATGGTCCTAGACGCACTCAACTTTTCAACATGTTTGTTCAGCAGTTGACATGATTTTCAGCAAAGTATGCTGAGTCACAAAAGAAACATGTTGAGCAAAATAACTGTAAAGCAATTGCATCTCTTTATCAAATATCTAATCTTTATAATATTGCGTTTCAGACTTATTCCCTGGTGCTGTGTTGTTTCGAGTCCTTGTGAAATTTTTAGTGAAACATGAAAGAGATCCAAAAATTATCCTTTGGATTCCGCAATATGATTTGTGATATTTTTTGTAAAAAAAATATATAACCCTGAAACGTAATACTATACAGATTAAATGGTAATTATTCAGTTTTGCAACCTTTGCAAATTTTATGATTGTCTGCTGAATGGTCCTAGACGCACTCAACTTTTCAACATGTTTGTTCAGCAGTTGACATGATTTTCAGCAAAGTATGCTGAGTCACAAAAGAAACATGTTGAGCAAAATAACTGTAAAGCAATTGCATCTCTTTATCAAATATCTAATCTTTATAATATTGCGTTTCAGACTTATTCCCTGGTGCTGTGTTGTTTCGAGTCCTTGTGAAATTTTTAGTGAAACATGAAAGAGATCCAAAAATTATCCTTTGGATTCCGCAATATGATTTGTGATATTTTTTGTAAAAAAAATATATAACCCTGAAACGTAATACTATACAGATTAAATGGTAATTATTCAGTTTAGCATCCGAAGCTCAAAAATCAATGAAATAAGACTTATTCGACGCGTTTTTGCATGAAACAAAAATGTGACAAAAAAAGTGTCACTTTGCCCTATGATTTGAGATATTAAGCATTAAAGTTGATGACTATTGAGATTAGGAAATCTGTCATAATGACTTAATATAGCGCTATATATACGTATTTTAGTCAATATTTATTCAAAATCGCTACTTCACTTTCGATTTTAATGAAATAAGGCTCATTCGACGTGTTTTCACTGAAAACGAAAGCCTGCTCTGGAATCCTTTGCACATATATGTTCACTGCTTTAAAAAACACAAATTCACTGCTTTAAAAAACACATTCACTTCTAATGCAATGAATTTGTGTTTTTGAAGTAGTGGATGGTAATTATTTAAAATACTCTGCCTCTCCCACCCGAATTTACACTTGTCCCACATATCAAAAATAGAGCAGGCTTTTGTTTTCAATGAAAACGCGTCAAATAAGCCTTATTTTATTAAAATCTGAAATGAAATAGCGATTCTGAATAAATATTGACCAAAATACGTATACATAGCGTTATATTAAATCAATGTGACAGATTTCCTAATCTCAATAGTCATCAACTTTAACGCTTAATATCTCGGATCACAGGGCAGAGCGATGCCAGATTCTTTCGTTTCATGCAAAAATGCGTCGAATAAGTCTAATTTCATTGATTTTTGATCTGCGGATACTAAACTGAATAATTACTGATTAAATATTTGATAAAGAGATGCAATCTCTTTGCAGCCATACTTTGCCGCCATACTTTACAGCCTAAAGCAGGGAGCACAGACTCTTGCATAACGCATAACACATGAGGCATAAGAAATTGAACCAACCAGAGTTCTCTATTACATGGAAAGGAAAGAAACGGAGAACTTCGATTGGTACATATTCTTATGCATTACGTGTTATGCGTTATGCAAGAGTATGCTCCCCGCTTTACTTTGCTGGAAATCATGACCGCTGAATAAACATGTTGTGACACTGAGTGCATCTAGGACCGTTCAGCGAACAATCATAAAACAGTTACAAAACTGTTGCGTTCTGCTGAACGCACTCATAGAATACTGATATTAATCTGGATTCTTAAGTATCGCTTTATTAGAATTTATGTCGCAATATGTCAGTGCAATAGATAATGTAAGTAAAATTAAATATATTATACTGATGGTGTAAAAACTGATGGTTATAAACATATTAAAAATATTGATGAATGCTGTCAGTATTATTGATTCAATATTAATATACTATTGACCGTGTAGGGTCACTTTTATGTCGGGTCTACAATGAGTTGGAAGTTTTAGACTTAAACCTGCGGCACACGATGCTTGTTTTCCTGCTGGAGTGCTAGCTGGATTAGAATCTCGCCACCGTATTGGCTGCGATGCTGTCAGCGCCAACGTCATAGCCAATACAATGTCAAGATTCTAATCCAATTAGCAATCCAGCAGGAAAACAAGCATTGTGTGCCGCAGAAGGCTTGTGATTACTCAGCAAAGAACTCTGCGTTGACGGCGGCGATACCGAATCAGACGGCGGTCTAGCGAAACCGGTAGCGACACCTTCAAGCACGAGCCCATGTCCGTGTGCTCGCCTGCGGTGCGCCGGGAGTGCGAGCGAGACAGCGAGCTCTTCGCACTAATCGTTTGTTTCAAGCGACCAAAAATGCTTTCTCGGCAATCTCGGTCGCTCGGCGGCCCTAGGCATCGATAAGGGGTGGGGGGCATTCTAAATAACATATAAGTTTCAATAAATTGTAGTAATGTGCAGTGATGCACATTTGGTCCCCGGCACACAGTGAGCTAAAACATAGTAAAACCCGGACAGAAAGAGTTGGGCACTATTCGAATAATTTTTTATCTAGAATATTATTCAAATAGAATTTAATTTATTATTTGCATTATTTATTATTTATATTATTTATTATTCATATTATTCGCCATTGTATTATTGATGTTTATTCGTTATTCGTATTATTCTTCATTCGCATTATTCGTTATTTGCATCATTCGTTATTGACATTATTCGTTATTGGTATTATTTGTTATTCGTATTGTTCTATTTTGTATTATATTGTTCCTAGAGAACACGAGCCTTTCACGAGCCTGTCACAAGGTCACTGTACGAAAATAAAGATCCACATTCCAAATAATATCCACTCATTATTAGTTACTAATTGTACGCTATAAGTTTCACCACGCTTCATACCTTCGCTATCACTTTGGACTACGTTTAGTGTAAAATAAAGTTTAATAAAAAAAGTTGTTCTACATTATACTTTACAATACACACATATTAAATGTATCTATATATGTTGAATTATATATTATTCGAATACATTGTATATTCGAATAAATTTTATTCGAATATGTCTTTAATTCGAATGCATTATTCCCACATACACGAATATAAATGTTATTCGAATATAATTTTATTTTAGATCAGTGGTCGCAAGGATTTGCACATTTCGGGCCGATTCCGACCCCCACCATCGCACGGCCGAGCCGCCGGGCGGTCACGTGACGCTCTGACTCAGGGGCGCTCCTATACCAGAAATATA
>NW_017299674.1:251232-254038 GCF_001594075.2 Trachymyrmex cornetzi
GGTCGTGCGGTGGTGGGGGTCGCGCGCCGGAATCGGCCCGAAATGTGCAAATCCTTGCGACCACTGTTTTAGATACACAAAATAAATTTATATTCAAATAAAAAATTATTTTTTATTTATGAATAAAACTTTATTTTTTATTCGTTATTCTTTATTCGTAAATGTGCCCAACTCTGAACCCGGACATAGAATAAAATTATTTTTCGCTGTAAAAAGCTTCAAAGCTTGCTCTAAATATTGTTTAAAGCTTGCTACAGCTTAATTTCAAGTATAAAGGGAACTAAAAATGTTTATTGTTTATATAGACGTTAACATGTTGTAGACTTAGAAATTGTGGAGAATTAACGTATATTCATATCACCTATTCAGAGCAATGCTATATATAAATACTTGTATTGTTTACAGTATTTTTTTTAGTGCTTTGTTGTAACAAAAAGAATTGAAAACTATTATTAATATTCAAAATTTGTTCTATTAAAATTAAAAAACTTAATGCTTTTTCTAAACGCTTTTTTGAAGTACAAAATCCATCCAAAAGTGAGGTATATAAAAAAAGTTCCAAAGAGTTCCAAGAAATTTTTTCTTAGAATGCAGAAGAACTTCTCAGGAAACTATCCGTCCATTGTTTTTTTTTGCCCCTTCTTGCCCTTTTCTGAAAAAAAATGCATTTTTATGTGCGCAAATTTTATAACCTGACTTCGCGTAGTGCTTCGAAGTATGATGAAATTCGGCTATAGAACTTTAATCGTTGTAAAACTACGTTTTTTTCGATTAAAAGTGAAGACTGGAAGTTTTTATAGTTATTAATTTTCAACAATATCGAATTCGAAATACCAAAGAACCAAATTCATAATAACGGATAAACAAATTTAAAAAGTATTTAGATGAATCACGAAACAAGTTGTATACAGCAAGTTATTCCTACATTATTACTGATTGAAAATAGTACTATTACCCAGAAATTTTCAAATTAAAAATTACAAATAAATAAACTCAATATAGTAGGTACAAAGAAAATGTAAAACAAAACCGCGAATATCTACATGGGAAAAAATTACTTGTCTTAAGTAAATTCATTTTCTTGAATTATAATTTTTAAATTCATAGAAATAAAATAAAAAGTGTAATAAAATAAAAAATGCAAAAAAATTAAAATACAAAAAAATTATATATTAGAAAAAATAAAAATATTAAAAGTAACTAAGTTCTTTGTACCTTCTTCATTAAATTTAATTATTTGTATTTTTCGCAATTAAATTTTTTTCAGTTCTCTCAAGATGCTTATTAGATTCAAAAATTAATAAATTGTTTGGCAATTTAATATGTGATATTACTATTCTAGTTCTATTAACAAGATTGCGTTCAAAGACCGAGAAAGGTTGCGCGTAATTTGCAGAATTGGATATATGAATATAAATTCACTTTGAAATATTTATGCATACTTAACTAACACTCTGTATATTGGCATAGTCTTTATAATTATATTAATCATCTCACTTTCGGAATTTAGTTCATTATCAGAATTTTTACATACATTGAGATGATAGTTATAAAAGAAGCATTTAAAACAAAATACTGATCGACACCAAATACATTTGTGATAAACACATCATTATAAAAACATTATTTTTTCGGATTTTTTTAAAGTAATAAAATTTTATTTACATGAAAAAATATTGGTCTTCCAATTCGATTAAGTCGTATGCATACCACCGAATCATTATTTTTCCTACAATTGTTGATTTAAAACGACTAATTGCAATAATTATACAAGAATATATTATTTATTTTAATCGTTTACTGGTAATGAATGTAATATTGGGTATGGGAATAAGTTTCCGCCCATTGTAGAAAGATGTCGTTAGTAGCATTGCTTGTGTGTTTGATAGAACGGCAACACATGTGTTTGAAAGGTTTGTGTTCAAACTTTTGAGCCCAATAGTTCGCATTCGTTCGGAAGCGTAAAAAAGAGTAACATTTTTTGCGTTGAAGATGTCGGAATTTATTCCAAAAAAGCAACATTTGCGGGAAGTTTTACTCCATTATTTTATTTTAAAGAAAAGTGCTGCAGAATCGCATCGTTTGCTCGTAGATGTTTACGGTGAGCATGCTCCATCGAAAACCAGTTGTAAAGAATGGTTTCGGCGATTCAACAGTGGTGATTTTGACGTGCGTGACAAAGAACGCAAAGGTGCACCGAAAAAATTTGAAGATGCAGAATTGCAAGCATTACTCGAAGAAGATTCATGTTTATCGCTCGATAGGTTGTCAAAAGACTTAAATATTGATAAATCCATTGTTGGAAAATGTCTACACGCAATGGGAATGGTGCAAAAAGAAGAAAATTGGGTGCCATACAAATTGAAAGAGAGAGACATGGAAAGACGTTTGGTCATTTGCGAGATGCTTCGTCAACGACAACAAAGGAAAGGTTTTCTACATCGTATCGTAACTGACGATGAAAAATGGATCTACTACGAAAACCCTAAACGCTTGAAAGCATGGGTGATGCCAGGTAAACCAGGTCCATCAACGCCAAAACGAAATATCCATGCTTCGAAGATTATGTTGTGCATCTGGTGGGATCAGAGGGATGTTATATAATATGAGCTGCTCAAACCGTCCGAAACCATCACTGGCGATCATTATCGACTACAACTGATCCGTTTAAACCAAGCTTTGAAAGAAAAACGACCGGAATGGGACAATAGGCACAACAAGCTGATTCTGTTACATGACAACGCTAGGCCACACGTTGCAAAACCGGTCAAGAAATACTTGGAAGGAGTAAAGTGGGAAATTCTGC
>NW_017299674.1:254224-255492 GCF_001594075.2 Trachymyrmex cornetzi
GAATCCGTTTATTACGGAAAAGTGGGAGAAAGTTGTCGCTTCCGAAGGAGCATACTTTGAATAAACTCACTTACATAGATTTGTTTAAATAAAGACATCTTTTTCTTTTCAAAAAGGGCGGAAACTTATTCCCATACCCAATAACATAAATTTCAGAAAAATATGTATCATGAAAATAAAGAGAAAAGAGACACGATTGGCGCATGAAATATCCATCGCGCGTTTTACTTGCTCAATCACACTGATTAGTTGCGTTTACAAATGCGTATATAATTCACACAGAAAATTTTAACAATACCTCATTAATTATTATATGCACCGAATTTTGGCCATTAATTGATGAAAGAAATGCTATACATATCCAAAATTTAACAAAATTTATAATATTGAAAGCTGTTCGCTAATTTTGTCAGCCTCGGCCGCGATTTTATTAATGAATTTTTATAAAACTATAATTGCGATATCCATAGACCGATGTTATATCTAAATGACGTAAAGTTTATCTTACACAGACGCTCCTTACGGTCGTTTCATTTTAAGATGACATTGAATATGTGAGATCGGATTATGAATATTGACCTATATATGAATAATAAACGTGTCACAAATTTCAGTAAAGAGGTATTTTGCTTATATTTTTTTATTTCAATATTTTATCTGATGTGACGCTTCTTTGACGCTCGTCACAGAAGGTATTCTAAAATTGTTCAATTTATAATTTCTGATTAAATTTTAAAATCTGAACATATTTTTTAGAAATTATAGAATTATAGAGAAGTGTTACATATTTTTTAATATATCAAATTGAAATGTTCCAAAAAGAATATAAACTTTTTCTAAAAGAACTTTTTTTAAAAGAATTATAATGTTTTTCAAACGTGAAGTTCATAGTCTTTCAAGTATGCGCACAGAATTTGTTTGGTACCAGGTATGTAAATATAAAACCGGAATTTACCAATAGATGGCCATAGCTGTCAATGTAGTTGTCGTCAGACCGCGTCATTGACGCCATTTCCTTGTTCTGACATCTGACAAAGATTTTCAACTCACAACAATACAAGTTTCATACAACAGTATAGTCTGTAATAGCGTTGAACATGTCGAATTTTGTGCCTGAAAACTACGATTTACAGCATTGATTTTCTGTTACCATTTGAAGAAAACTGCTGCAGAATCGCATCGAATGCTTGTCGAAGCTTACGGTGAGCATGCTCTTGGTAAATCACAGTGCTTTGAGTGGTTTAAAAAATTCAAAAGTGGCGATTTTG
>NW_017299674.1:256060-260763 GCF_001594075.2 Trachymyrmex cornetzi
CTTTCACATGCTTACTCACCAGACTTGGCTCCGTCCGATTACTACTTATTTGCATCGATGGGAAACGCATTTGCTCAGCAGCGCGTCACTTTTTACGAAGATGTACGAAAATGGCTAGATGACTGGTTTGGTTCAAAAGAGCAACAATTTTTTTGGCGTGGCATCCACAAATTGTCAGAAAGGTGGGAAAAATGTATAGCTAGCGATGGGCAATACTTCGAATAAAATATTTTTATTATTTTCATGCAATAAACGTGTATTTTCTATTAAAAAATTCCGGTTTCATATTTACATACCTGATATATAGATCCCCACCACCCTTACCCTATTCTTAGCTATTTTCATCATCCCCGTCATCATCCCTTCCACTTCCTTCCCTCCTCCCCCTCATACAGCTCCCTTTTAATCCCCATCAACATTCCTCCATTGCCCTTCCTTTTTTGCATCCTGTATTCTCCATATATATCCATCCAGCAGCCTTTCTCTTAAACCTTTCCCTCTCTTCTTCTCCACCCAGGTTTCTATCACTACCATTGCATCCCACCTTTTTAAATTATCCCAAAAAACCCTATCCTTATATATACATTTCCCAGCCCTTCTACATTCCAAACCGCTATCCTCACTTCTTTCCCTCCCCCCACTCTTCTCCCTCTGTCCTCCTTTCCCCCCTCTTCACCCCTCCGCCCTCTGTTCCTTATTACCCCCTCTTTTCTCCCTTTTCCCACCCCCTATTTGCCCTCTCTCCTCCCTTCTTACCCCTATCTTTAACCCCTATCCTAACCCTCCTCCCTTTGATTCCTCCTTTCTTTCCCCTTCTTCTCTTTCCCCTTCCTAAATTCGTAGAAAAATGTCAGATGTCGAATGCTTCACACGGCTGTTTGATATAATGCATATTAATGGAATTATTCCATTTTTTATACGGATAAAGATACCCACTTTTTAAAGTTGTTTCATAATAGTTTAACTGCAAAAAATCATTTTGTTATTAAGTGTATGTGATAGTGCAACTCTTGAAGAAGAAAAATCACTCCTGTAAATTGCGACTGCTCAAAGATAAAGAAATTAAGTTTTCCGCAGACAGGTTTTCAGTGAACAAATGGCTTTTTGCAAAAATTAATGAACATTTCAGGCTTGTTCAAAGCTAGATTTGTTTGTCATTATGAGGACTACATTTTACGATAATTTCAAAGCTTTGTGTTTATATCTCAATGAACAGAGAGTGAGTGAAGAAAAGGCCTTCTTTGGTGTTTTTTGTTTTTTTTTTTTACTGAACTAATAGATCGATTTTAATGTTCCACGTCTCATTTTGTAGGTATTTTGAATACCTACATTTTTTATATCGAATTTTTTTCCATGTAATCAATATCTTTCGTTTTATAAGCGAAAAACATGCTTTTTGCAACTATTCGATTTTTTTTCGTATATTTTCTTCACAAGTCTCGAGTCTCAAACATACGCATTTCTTTTCTGATGGCCTTTCGAGACTTTCGTGAAAAGAAATGCTGGTTTATAATTTTTTTCCGATAAAATTCTACTTCTATTGAACTATTCTTGCTACTCGAGTTTATGAAGGAGAGATATTTGGAGACACTGGTAGTGTCTCGGCGCTAAGCTACGCGCAGCGACACTGCCATGCCTCCTTTACGCGAACCGGAGAGTTGCGTCAGATCGAGGTTATCGGAAAATCAATAAGGACTGAAGCGATCAACTTCGAGCAACCGCTCGAAATATATCATGAAAGTGTTTTTATTTGTTCTCTACGTACCCTACAAGCGGAGATATCGCGACGCAAAGTTCCGAAATGCCATTTTTTCAAATCCAAGAATTCGTCGTCATTATCAACGTCGACCGTATTCCATACATTCCTTACATATCCTTCTGACATTCTTTCCGCAAGGAGTGCTAGTTTTGTGTCCTTCTGACATTCTTTACACAAGGAGCGCTAGTGATATACATGATCGGCGAGCGCTGCGATCTGAAGACACGACAGTGTCGCCGCGTTAAGCATGTCGTGAGTCTATAAACTATATACTGGGTGCTTTCCAATTGCAATATCCCTAGACATTTTTGTGCACACGGCGACACAAGTTGCGTTCCAATTGTCCGAGGGCTGTGTAAGCTTGTGTTTTCTATCTAGTGACAATTACATGTTACTAACTGCGGCGGCTATAAATGAGGTTGGAAGACGTTGAGTGGCCGGCACTTTTACTTTTTTTTTTTGTTCATAGGCGGAAAAAGCTACTACATTTAATTTAACTCCATCCGAAACGGATCTCAACCGTGCACAGCGTACACATTCTGTTCCAATTGAATCGTGCACAACGTTACACTTTGTGCATTCCTGTGTACGTTCATGTGTTAAGCAATTAGGAAGCACCCACTATATTCTACTAAACAGCAAAGGCGATTGGTCAGTCAACGGCCGATTAAGCTAACTGGCGTTAATGAAACTGACCCTGAGTATGCCAACTTCTCGAAGTATATCTCGCGTTTCACAATTGACAGCCTTTGTCTCTAAAGGTAAATTTTCACGAGCTGCTCAAACCGGCTGTTTCAGCGACAAAAAGAATCACGTTGTCAAAAATAAACGAATATCAAACGCGATCCTTTTTGTCGCTAAAACAGCCGGTTAGAGCAGCTCGTGAAAATTTACCTTTATGCGACATTCATAAAGGTGCCTTTTCATGCTGACGCTTGACGCTTATTTTCAGCGTCAAAATCAAATGACGTTTGATATTCGTCAATTTCTATCACGTGACTTATTTTGACGCCGAAAATGAGCGTTGAACACAAAGAGGTTATATCCATAGAGTAGGGGAGCTATAGGAGTCCCTGTAAGCGGGAATGTTAGACGGTTCGCGTAAAGGAGGCACGGCAGTGTCGCTTCGCGCAGCTTAGCGCCGAGACACTACCAGTGTCTCCAGATACTGGAAAGAGAAAGAATATGGGATGGCCATCTTTATCTCTGTCTAATGTTGTGCGCGCATCGAACTTTGAAAGTTGAGTTGGGAGGCATCGAAGAGGGGAAGTTTTGCTTCTGAAATACAAAAAGGTTTTATAACCTCTTTGCTGACAGCGTTATAGCAAAAAAACGTCTTTTTTAAACGTTTTCGTCTTTCTCTCGTGCAATATGAATAAAAAGGAACGTACTTTCACGTACATTGCTATCTTTAATCTCCTCATCTAACAGTGAAAATTAAGAGCGCAGGAGCGATTAAATAAGGATGCTGATGGCCACCTCGTTTTCGATCTCTTTCTACTCGCTTACGCATTCTTAGCTAGCTCTTCTACTCTATATGGATATAACCTCTTTGGTTGAACGTCATCAAAAAAAGGCACCTTAAACCTGAAGATAAATTTTCACGAGCTGCTTTAACTGGCTGTTTTAGCGACAAAAAGGATCGCGTGATCAAAATGGGCGTTTGATATTCGTCTATTTTTGACAACGTGATTCTTTTTGTCGCTGAAACAGCCGGTTTGAGCAGCTCGTGAAAATTTACTTTTAGAGACAAAGGCTGCCAACTGTGAAACGCGAGATATATTTCGAGAATACTCAGGGCCAGTTTTATCAACGCCAGTTAGCTTAATCTAGAGGCCTAGATACCAGAGATGCGACATTGCGTCGGTTGAGTTAGGTCGCCATTTTAATTCAGTATAATTATACGCAGTAATGAATTAAAATGGCGATCTGATCACGTGATTTAGACAGCCAGTTAGACCATACCCTTCAATGTCGCATCTCTGTTATCTAGGCCTCTAGCTTAATCGGCCGTTGACTGACCAATCGCCTTTGCTGTTTAGTAGAATCGACCAATTGCGATTGACAGTTACTCACGATTAAGCTTGATTAAATATTGAATAAAGAATAAATGAATAAATGAACAATCACAGTGCCAGTAACCAATATGGAATAAGTAAAATATTAGGAAGTTTTTGAATAAACGTACTTCAAAAACTTCCCAATATAAACGCTCTCTAACCCCGAATCTGCAATAGATTTTTAAGCCTTAAGCCGTAAGGAATGGACGAATCATAATCAATTATTCTTCTCATATTCGACTGTAGTTGGTCTATTTCTTACAGCTTAAAGCTTAAAACACCTATTGTTGATCCGGACTTACAGTGACTATAATTGTGTATTTATTCTGAAGTATTATATGTAACAAGTAATATTACATATTTATACAAACTTACTTTTTTAAAAAAAGGTAAAAAAAGCGCTAAACATGCGTACTTTTTGTGAAGAATCATTTAGACCGGTTTCACCAACACCAATTATTTAATTGGCCGTGGAACTGACTAATTGTGTTTGCTATTTAGTAGAATTGACCACTTATGATTGACAGTTAATCACCGATTCGGCTTAATCGAGTTGATGAAAACGGCCTTTTCTATATAATACTAACAAGTATCCAACCCAATTAATAGTAGTTTTAATTTTTTCTTCAAGGATATTCTTATGATATCAATAAAACTGGCGGCAAGTTAAATTCCATGTAATTCGGATACCAAATTATATAAATAATATTAATGATATCATTCCTATAAAAGATTTGATATCAAGAACTGGCGCAAAGTTAAATCCCATTTCTTTATACCATGTCAAATTAAGGCCCAGTTTCACAACTGACGGTTAACTCTTAACCGAGGTTCAACTTATTTCTCATCTTTTTCCAATTCTAGAATTGAAAAGAGATAATGAA
>NW_017299674.1:260819-263720 GCF_001594075.2 Trachymyrmex cornetzi
TGAATATTAATCTTATGATATGTATTATTTGTATAAAAGAATTGATATCAACAACTGTGGTGCCAAGTTAAATTCTACTATCAAAATAAAAAGTAAAACCTAAGTGATACTATCTTTATTATTATTTACTTAATCCAAATAATACTATCTTTAATTTTTATGTAATGAAACCTAAGTATACGTATATTATTATTTACTTAATCCAAATGATAAATCATTTGGATTGAAATAGGAAGATCCTTCAATAAGATATACGTATACTTAGATTGTATTGAATAAAAATTAAAGATAGTATCATTTGGATTAAGTAAATAATAATATACGTATACTTAGGTTTCATTGCATAAAAATTAAAGATAGTATCATTTGGATTACCTAAATAATAATAAAGATAGTATCACTTGGGTTTTACTTTTTATTTTGATAGTAGAATTTAACTTGGCACCACAGTTGTTGATATCAATTCTTTTATACAAATGGTACATATCATAAGATTAATATTCATTATTTAATTTGACATGGTATAAAGAAATGGGATTTAACTTTGCGCCAGTTCTTGATAGCAAATCTTTTATAGGAATGATATCATTAAAGTTAATATTATTTATATAATTTGGTATCCGAATTACATGGAATTTAACTTGCCGCCAGTTTTGTTGATATCATAAGAATATCCTTGAAGAAAAAATTAAAACTACTATTAATTGGGTTGGATACTTGTTAGTATTATATAGAAAAGGCCGTTTTCATCAACTCGATTAAGCCGAATCGGTGATTAACTGTCAATCATAAGTGGTCAATTCTACTAAATAGCAAACACAATTAGTCAGTTCCACGGCCAATACTATATAACGCGCAATGAAAAATCGTAAACAATTAAATATCTTGTAAACTGTTTTAATATGATATATACTATTCTGGATTAATGGGAGGGGTATACTATTACTACAATTTATTAAAACTTATATGTTATTTAGTATGCCCCTCGCCCCTTATTGATGCCTAGGTCCGCCGAGCGGCCGAGATTGCCGAGAAAGCATTTTCGGTCGCTTGAAGCAAGCGACTAATGCGAGAAGGAGCTCGCTGTCTCGCTCGCACTCTCGGCGCGCCGCAGGCGAGCACACGGACATGGGCTCGTGTTTGTATGTGTGTTACAGCGCCGTACCTCGATAAATGGACGAACTTATAGGCGTGGTAAAGTGACAGCGTGGAAAGTTTTGACGATGAAATTTATGTTGCGTGCCATTTCGTTATTATTCGCTTAATTGTGAAAATGTGACTGTTTCGTATTTATCAAAGTCGTAATTATCGAACAAAACTAAAGTTATCTTAGAATTTTATATGTAAAAGTGTATATTGTATTCGTTTCAGTATCTGTCAGACTGTGTGTTTCTGCCCGAATATAGCCCTGACGAAAATAAGAAACTTTATAAAGCGTTGACAACCGTTCAATGACGATTTTTTGAGAATTTTTACGCTTTCAAACTTTATAAGAACGCTTACAAAACACCAATGGATTTAAAGACTTTCAGAACGCTTATAAAATACAGTATATATCGTTTCATGAAAGTTTTGTAATGTTAAAGCAACACTTTTCAGAGGACGCTCAGTAAACGCTGATGCACTTTCGTGCAGATAATTCACTGTCAGACTTTTCAAACATTTATCAACTTCGTAATACAAGCGTTTTTCCTCCGTTTAACAAACATTCTTCTACATATCCAATTTTCAAGCAGTGCACAACATCGCTACTAGAGGGACACAATGAAATTCAATTTTTCGCATATAAAACCAACATCAAATAGGATAAAAGGCGCGGTATGATGAGACTTCTCTATGAAAAATTTTGTTTTTTTGATAAAGTGTCTGCGTTCAAAACACTTGAATTAAACGTTTATGTAAACGTCAAACAAACATTCATGAAACTTCTTATTTTCAGAAAATGCTTTCCAAACGCTGCAGCGTTGCAATTTCCGTTTTACGAACATTCTACTCCTGATAGAAATTTCATGCATTTTTTGAGCAGTTACTGAACAGTTATACCAACTTCTGTCTAGTAACTGAGAAGGAAAACTACTTAGGATCCCAATCAGAATGTAACGCTTTACTTGCAGTTACTGCACACAAAAGTTGCATAAAATCTGAATCCAGTTACTGAATAGAAACACAACAAATAACGGATATTAAATTGATTTATAAGCAAGCCAACTGCTCATGAAATGGGCAGTTTTACCCTAGTAATATTTCATATTTTGAATACGCTTGCTGATTGTAAAATTTTAAGGTTATGAGAGTCATAGTGCACGAAATCTTTTGTGCATAATATATTTTGTACTAAAAAAAGCATAATATATATTATATACCAAAGATTTTCTGCACTACGACTCTTATAATCTTAAAATTTACTCTTATATTCGAATTGCATAAATTATGAAAACTTTTATATCTTCTTTCAAAAATTTTTAAAACAAGATTTAAAGACTAACCTCAAAAAAATTTGACAACGTTTAATTTCACAAATCTTTTTTTGCAATGACTGCATGCATGATCTAATAATAAATTTTCTACTAAACAGGTTTTACAACTAAGAATAAAAAGTTCATAAGTTAAGTAATCAAATAATTCTCTCAGCGGTTTATCTCTCGTTTTAATACTTTTATCTTTTATACATGCACATCATATATGATGCGTGCATTATCAACTGAATTACTACAGTGCTCGCAAGGATTTGCACATTTCGAGCTGATTCCGGCGGAATAATATAAAAAAAATTATTATTAAATAAATAATATAATTATTGGTTATGGGAATAAGTTTCCGCCCTTTTTGAAAAGAAAAAGATGTGTTTATTTAAACAAATCTATATAAGTGAGTTTATTCAAAGTATGCTCCTTCGGAAGC
>NW_017299674.1:264171-270553 GCF_001594075.2 Trachymyrmex cornetzi
ATTTAACTCTTTTGACAACCTATCGAGCGATAAACATGAATCTTCTTCGAGTAATGCTTGCAATTCTGCATCTTCAAATTTTTTCGGTGCACCTTCGCATTCTTTGTCACGCACGTGAAAATCACCACTGTTGAATCGCCGAAACCATTCTTTACAACTGGTTTTCGATGGAGCATGCACACCGTAAACATCTACGAGCAAACGATGCGATTCTGCAGCACTTTTCTTTAAAATAAAATAATGGAGTAAAACTTCCCGCGAATGTTGCTTTTTTGGAATAAATTCCGACATCTTCAACGCAAAAAAAGTTACTCTTTTTTACGCTTCGAACGAATGCCAACTATTGGGCTCAAAAGTTTGAACACAAACCTTTCAAACACATGTGTTGCCGTTCTATCAGACACACAAGCAATGCTACTAATGACATATTGCTACAATAGGCGGAAACTTATTCCCATACCCAATATATAAATTATTTAATAAAAAAACATTTCAATAATAATTTGGCGGAAGGTGCGCTTCCAGTATATTTCTGGTATAGGAGCTCCACTGAGTCAGAGCGTCACGTGAGCGCCCGGTGGCTCGGCCGTGCGGTGGTGGGGGTCGCGCACCGGAATCGGCCCGAAATGTGCAAATCCTTGCGAGCACCGAATTATATTACAAGATCTTGGAAAAAATCAGCCCAAATGTTGTATAGTAAACTAAATAAAACTGTACTCAGTTTTTGTCCAGTTTCTACGCATTATTTTTTAACTAATAATTTAATCTATTAATACTAGATAATAACTGGGGGGTATCTACGCAAATTGCACAAATTTTTACCAGGAAAACTGCTTCAATCACTGAATAAAGTTCTGTCAAGTTTTTGTCTATTTCCTACTCAGCATTGGCAGAATTAATGAGAATACAGTAATATTAGATAGTAACTGGATACATATCTAGGAAAATTGCATACATTTCTACCAGGGACCGTTTCTAAATTCTCAACAAATTTCTGCAAACGCTCATGTAAACGTTAAATAAACATTCATGAAACTTCTTATTTTCGTCATAAAATGCCTTCCAAACGTTGCAGCGTTGCAATTTCCGCTTTATGAACATTCTACTGACCGTTTCTGAATTATCAACGAATTCCTGCAAACGTTAAACAAACGTTTATGAAACATCTCATTTTCGTCAGGGAGGCTCACTTTAAGTGCCTTTTACGATCATTTACTGACTGTCAAGAGAGGAAAGGACAGTTTTGTTCGATTTTTACAAGTGTTTTGAAGTGATCTCGTCATTTCGTTTCATCCAAATTGTCTTTATTTAAAAATGGCACATAACATAAATTAACGTGTCATTTCTCGTTTCTGACGTTACGATTCCAATATGGCCACTGCGACTAATCAGGAGCTTTAAGGAAGGTCTCTTTCACCAACCTCGGTTAAGTTAACCGACGGTTACGTGAGATTCATTTATGCCCATTTCCACCAATGTAGATTAACTTTAATCTCGGTTCAACTTACCCTTCGTCTTTTTCTAATTCTAAAGATTAGAAAAAAACGAAGAGTAAGTTGAACCGAGATTAAAGTTAATCTACATTGGTGGAAATGGGTATTAGACCTAGTTTCACAACTCATGGCTACGCCGTCCCGAATAAAAAATAATAACATATCCTACGCTCTTGGGGCCTAAACGCTTAGAAGTTACAGCGTAGACAATGTCCGTTTGGAATATTTCTAATCCATGAAGACAGTGGGATGTGAGAACAGTCTTTTTATAACAGTCCTTTTACTGTCTAGGCTGTAACTTCTAGGCGGTTAGGCTCGAAGCGGCTACGCCGCCTCGAACCAATAAGCACTGATCTATACACCCCACTGTCTACATGACAGATTTTCTAACCTCAACAATAGTACAATTATAGAAGTCGTGCGCTCCTTTGCAGGAGGGGGAGGGAGGGTGAGAGCCGCTTCACATGAAAAGTCGAAATCCATGTAGAACAATACAATCATAGACAAATAATGTAGGAAATTAGGCAAATGAGAGTTTGGTGTAGTACTTAATGCACAATCATTAATTCTATGTATAAATAAATTATATTTTTGACTTGCTGTATACTCGAACGTTTCGAGCACTTCTTGGGATCATCCTCAGAGAGATCAACGAAGAAAAAGAAAATAATAAAATTTCTACTGCGTATTTTCAAATGCTTCACCAAGGTCCAAAACTGGTGACGAGTGTAATGGAATAACAGATGCCTATGAGTTGTTAAGAATTAGTCTTTAAATTATCAGCTGAAAATTGTAAAGACTCACCTGAAGAACAGGAGCGTGAAATACCAATTTAATTACAAATTAAGCAAGTTTCTATGTCAATTTTATAAAATTTTTCAACGAGATAATGTAGTTATGATCTGTATCGGCGTCAGAGTCGTTATGATTTAAAAATTATTTGCGGGAATATAAAGGTGAAAAACATAAATAAATAAATACCACTTTTTTATATATGTAAGAACAAAATATTACTAGAAGCAATCTAGAATTGGAAAGAAATGAGAAACAAGTTGAACCTCGATTAAGAGGTAACCGTGAGTTGTGAAACTGGGCCTCAGTGTCTGATTATAAATTTATATTATTTTTTTGCAATTTGATACATAACATTTCGGATGTTAAACGTTTATTTAAATATCTTTCGGTATCTAGGATTTTTACATTTTCGTCCAATCAAATTCGTGATCGTGACGCAATCTATGATCTGTGATTACTGATTGGGCAGTGGTGTTTCTATTTATGTGATTTCTATGTTCTGAAATTCTGGTTAAGTTTTCCGCCCGTTTGTCCTACAGGTTGCGTTGCAATCCTTACATTTGGTACACTACATTTTTTTTTATTCATTTGGAAGCACATCTTTGTGGACTTTAATAAATTTATTCATTTTATTGAGACTATAAAAAGCTAACTTAACATTTAAATCTTTTGTTATATTTTAAAATTTTTCCGATATGTTCTGAACATTTGGAATCGTAATAAAAGGAAAGTTTTTCGTATCGTCAGTATTTTTGTCACTATTTTGTTTTAAAGTTTGTTTGTAGTAACAAAGAGATTTTAAACGCGCATTTATATTATCAAATATGAAGTCTAATGGGTAGTCATTATTGAGTAGAGTTTTAATGATGAAAACAATATTCTTGTTATGAAATTTTGGATATGACAAAAGGAAGGCTCTATCAATCATTCCAATAACAACACCTCTTTTCTGTGAAACAGGATGTGAAGACATAAAATTTAAATATTTCCCTGAAAAAGTTGGTTTATGAAACCAATCAAATTCCAGGGTGTTGCCATTATTGATAATTGTAACGTCCAAAAAATTTTAAATTTTTTCGCCAATCTCTGCTGTGAATTAAAGTCTCGAATGAAATGAATTAAATATATTAAGTATTTCATTAGTCATGTTAATAGAAGGAACTGCAATGGGAATATCGTCAACGTATCATACATAAAATGGAATTGTAAATTGTAACATTTCCAGAGCCCTTACTTCCAAATTCTGTAACACCAAGTTCGCGATCACCAGAGACAATATGGTGATCTCATGGGTAGACCATATATTTGTCTATATATTTTCCCATCAAATGTAAAAAAAGTCGAATTAAAAACAAGTTTAACAGCAATGATAAATTCCTCTTTTGGAGTGTTACGATCCCTGGAAATATTTTGCCATCTATTAGAAATGTTTTCAATAGCTAAGTCAAGCGGAATATTAGTGAAAAGCGAAATGACGTCAAGTAAGATCAGGGTGTAATTATTTTCAATTCTAACGTCAGATAACTTTTCCATCAATTCAAAACTATTCTTTATATAGCTGGAAGTTTCAAGGATATTCTTATGGATAATTTTATGTAGAAAGGAGAAGCTAAGGAATATAATCTACTATCATTGGAAGAGATCATTATTCTCATTGGGTAATTAGGCTTGTGAACTTTAGGTAAGCCGTAAGATCTTGATAGGATGCCATCCGAATTGTATAATTTTTTATAATCGGTATTATTGTGTGATATAGTTCCGATTTTTCCATCTCGTAAATAACTCCCTTAAGCAATAATTATATTCGGACTCTCAAATTTTAAACAACATAAAAGTATGACTAAAATAGGCTAGTGAGAGTCTAGCAACGATGAACGGCGCAATGTTAGGTGAAAACCATACCTAGATGTTATATTAAAGTCTTCTGTATTTGTACGTTTCGACTCTCTTTGGAGTCATCCTCAGCAATAATGTTACAAATGTGATTAACTTACATGTCCACGACGATTAAGTTACTCGCAAATTGGCAAGGATGCAACGATGTTAATCTGACATTTACAGAAAGTTTTCATTAGATTGATACATGAGTTCGCAAAATTAGATGACTTACCACCGTAGGACATGAAGCGTGTCGCGAAGCCATGTAATAAATCTTAAGACGTCACAAATTATATATAATAAATTTGAATAAAATCGCACATCTTCAATCATCCATATATAATAACGTGTCGCTCAGATATGAGCTGTTTTCGATATAAGAGATCACACATTGAAAACAAAAAGACAAGCTTATAAACCTTAAGATGAAATCGCATGTACATTATTCCATTTACCAATCAAAATCGCAAAAATTAATGTGTAAAAAATTATAATCGTAAAAATTAAATTAAAGATCAGAAAAGCACAAGAACAATAAATAACAACAGTATAAATAATAATTTCTTAAACTTAATACATTTTCGTCAACGAATAAAACTTGAATAAATTAAATTGACACATCCACAATCGTAATAAATTAGGGGAAATTTTCTAACATCGCTGCATAAGTGTGACGCAAACCTTCTGTATCCGAACGTAAATTAAGGCCATTCTTTTGCATTTGTATGAATGCCATTTCCGAAATCAATCTTTTATTCAAAAATTTCTCCTTGTCCAAAATTTTGATGTTCTCCTAATCGAAATCATGTGAAAATTCAATACGATGTTCGGTAATTACAGAATGGTTGTTAGTATTCTAATTTATATGTCTACGATGTTCAGATATTCTAACATACTAGACAATTTTCTGTATGTTTGTCCCACATACGTCGCATCACAATCTTTACAACAAAATTTATAGACCACATTTTTATTATCAAATTTAGGGAGAACATCCTTGTGTACTTTAATGAACTTATTCAATTTATTATCACTGAAAAACGCTAATTTCATGTCCGAATCCTTACAAATCGACGAAAATTTTTCAGATCTAGAATCAATATATGGTAAAATAAACCAAGATACACGATCAGTATCCGTGTCGTTATTTAAAGCATTACGATTAGAAACTTTTTTGTTGAACCAAAATTTTTTTAGGCGTTCATTGATCGTGTTAAAAACAAATTCTGCAGGATAGTCATTATTGAGTGGTGTATTTATTATAAACTTAATATTTTTGTAATGAAATTTAGGATCCGAAAGTAACATCGCTCTATCCAACATACCCATAATAACACCTTTCTTTTGAGAAATAGGATGTGCAGAAAAATAATTCAAGTCCCGAGAAAGTTGGCTTGTGATACCAATCTAACTCTATCATGCTATTATTGTTAATAATAGTCAAATCTAAGAAATTAATACTATCGCCTCCTATTTCCAAGGTGAATTGCAATCTCGGATGTAAAGAATTAAATGTTGTCAAAGTAAAATCAGTCATATCGGATGGGACAGTCATCACGATATCGTCAACATATCTGAAGTAAAAGGGCAATGTAAAACCTAACAAATCTATTGCTTTGGTCTCTAAGTCCTGCATGACTAGATCAATTATAATCTTGCGATCAAGGAGCAGCTAGTGGCAGCATATATAAAAGTCAACATAAAAGTACAATAGTATTTATAAAATCAGATTCCGCAGTGGAGGTTCGGAGAGGTTTTATTAATACATAGATTAATAAGAATCTTATAATTCGAAAAGTATCTAATAAAAAATAATTTTATTATAGTGTTTTGAAAAAATATCGAGGCAAGCAACAAGAATGTTCAATAAAAAGTAGCGAGTTCCGTTTAAGAAATTGAAAGTAACCTTCACGTGACCTTCAAGCAACTATTCAAGGTCAAACTAATGACACCATCTTATGTTCCCCTCAAAACCATACAACTTTTCTCGAAAATATTTTTTTCTAAGATCAAAAATACAAAAGTTATTTGGGGTGAGACATTAAAATGGGACTGTATAATATTAGGTGTTAAATTTAATTCCTATCATATTTTTGTCTCGAAAATCGATGTGTTTCGAAGGGAAGATGAACGAATACCTTAATCAAAGTAATTTCCTCCATTTTCTACTACTTTTTCCCATCTCTCCGGCAAGAGGGCAATCCCGACGGTGTAGA
>NW_017299674.1:271058-275704 GCF_001594075.2 Trachymyrmex cornetzi
TCTAAACTACAAAAGACATGTGACTTTATCGTCGAAACTCATCAGCGTTGGAGGCAGAGCCCTCTAGTAGCGAGCGATAGGAATTAAGTTTAACACCTAATATAAGGGATTAAAAAGTAAACAATGCACGATATGAAGGGGTTTATCACACTTTGCAATAAAAATGAAAATAAGAGATACAACATTGGCCTTGATCTTGACAAATATTATCCAGGTCATGATCCTGAACAACATTTAAGAGATTTTAGCCATCGATCAGACACCTTTGATAGTGCTAATGTCGGCGCTACGGTAACTTTCATGCCTTCTAACTCGAAAAGTACTTAATGAAAAATAATTAAAAGTATTTATTACAATGTTCTGAAAAGCTCTTAACACCGGCTATTAAATTCTAGAATCAAAAATAGCGTGTCCTGTATAAAAAAAATCGATTTGACCTTAACCTGACCTTGGCGATGCCACCTAAGATCAAACTAATAAAATCTATAAATAGATCTTTTTATATCTTACAACTTTGTTTGAAATATTTCTTTCAAAAACGCATCCTTCCGAGTAGGATAAATGAGGGATTAAAAAGTAAACATTTATCCTTTATACATTAATAATAAATCTATTTAAACTTACATTTTTTGTATAATTTACTTTCTGTATTTAAAATAGAAGACTGTAATAATATGTAAAATATGAAAGGAAAGAAAATAAGAGACGAGTTAAATACTTGTAGTCAAATAGATGCACAATTATGCCACATAAAATTATTTTTTGAAAACTATAAAACTGATAAAAAAAACTATACGTATTTGTAAAGCTTATATACTACTAATTAGTATTATATAACAATATATAACAATATATATAACAATAAAGTAATGGCTTCTAGAGTAAATCAATCCAATATCTAAATGAGCATATAAGCCAACGCTGGTTCTTATTGCGAATATTTAAAATATGGTTTATTCATAATATAATATAATAAGATCTAAACGTTTCGATGTTATTAGGTCATCTTCAATAATTTTTAAAATACAATATTAAAATAAAAGTTTTGAAAATAAAAATCAATATTATAATAAAATTATTTGGATTTATTGTTAGGATACTTTTAGAAAACGATTATCCACTAAATTTTATATTCGATACTATTAATGAAAAAAAAAGAGTAAAAACATTAATAAATAAATTGAATTTTTGTTCAGCTAATAAAAAAACAAATAACAATTTAGCTAAAGAACGCGTTAAATGGTTTTCCATACCATATTTGGAAGAGATATCGAATAAATTCAAAAATACAATTAATGGGGTTTGCCATAAGGTTTCATTTTTTAGTTTGAACAAGTTGAATCATTTTATTAAAGTTCATAAGGATTCTTTAAACAATTAATTGAAAAGGAATGTGGTTTACAAGATCAACTGTCGTGATTGCGATGCTTCCTATGTGGGACAAATTGGGAGAAAATTAAAAACCAGACTTTCTGAACACAAAAAGCATATCCACAGTACAACATCCACTCATTCATTGATCACAGAACATAGGTTGCAGAACGATCATGACTTTGATTGGCAAAACGTAGAAATTTTGGATGTAGAAAACTATTATAATAAAAGGTTAATATCAGAGATGATGCATATTAATCGACAGACCAATGGGCTGAATCGACAACATGATACCATTGGTTTAAATCACGCGTACATTGAATTTAATAAACTTTAAGGCTTGTTTGTAATACATTATACGTCAAAAACTTGTTTGTCTTCAAATTGACGGCTATGTCACTTGTTTAGAAATCATTATTTAACTGACTGTCGAAATGACAAGACACATATTGTTCTCGCAGTTATTTTTTAAAATTTGACGATAATCTATAACATATTAACGAGTTACAAAATACTAAATAAGAGAGATTCATTGTTCAGTGTAGAAGCGTCGACTGTGTGAGGTGAGGTGAATATCAATTTTCAAATTATACATACGATAATTTAATCTTTCATATAATTTTAGCTTGAGTTCTCATTGCCACTCAGCTTTCTAACTTTGTGAGTATGTGATTTACCTCACAACAGTAAACGGTTCAATATTCGAGAGGAAAAACGTTGGACATATCATTTTGTCATGCAATACTCCAATCGTTACGCTAGGGTGAAAGATTGCTGATGAAGACTCAAACCATGAGTGGAAACGTTCAAAGTTAAGATTTATATATTTAGTATTAAGAAAAATTTCGCTAACTGATAACCAGCGTCGACTCCTATTGCCTGTAATACATATTTTACGGTTTTATTAATTTTAATAAAATTAGTTAAACTTAGTCAGTTTTGATAAAAAAGTAAAATTGATTAGTTAGTCAATACTTTAAATATTAAAAGGACAAACATAAAAGAGAAAACAGTCGTTATAAATTTGAATAAATATTATAATATACAATATTATAATATTATATTATATAAATATTATAATTATATTATAAATGTATAATCATTAAAATAAAAACCTGATTGTGAAATGAAAACTTAAAATAGTTGTCTATGACAAAGCTTATATATATAGAAAGTTTTATTTAAAGGCATACACCACAACACAAGATGTTCTTCGCTAGAATTTTATATTTCCATCCATTAACAATGAAATAAATAGCAAGGATGAATTGAAAATGTGGATTATTTGTAATGGACAAATTCTTCTGGAGCACATGACTAATTAATTGCTGACTACTTTAAATTTTATTATAACATGATTGTAACGAATATGACGAACGATTGCGTAGAATTAATGTTACTATGTAAAACGGGAAACAAAACTTAATATTGCGCTTTTTAGATAAACATGTATAAAAAATTCTAAACTCTTATGAAGGTTAATATTAATACTGAAGAAGGCCTAATTTGAGGCTGAATTGTTTATTTCATTGTTAATGGATAGAAATATAAAATTCTAGCGAAGAACATTTTGCGTTGTGATGTATGCCTTTAAATAAAACTTTCTGTTTTAATCTATGATCACTTATTGACATTGATTGTTTATTATAAAGCTTATATATTTTTTTACAAAGAATCATGTTATGTCAGTTTATTCATCACTTTGTATTATAAATTTTTTAAATAATTTTATGTGTTTATAATTTATGAGGTGTTATCAAGTATGTCAGAATATATATAGAATCTATTTGTTTCATTATAGATAAAGATAAATAATCAACAAGATGGCAAATATGCAGGCCCAATAATTTCTGGACACAGATTCGACAAGAAATTAATATGTATTAAATATCCAGGAAACATTATTAATGTCGATAAAGCTATTGAAACATTGGGCGGCATTAGTTCCATATCTATGGTACGATACAATAATAAATACTATATTCACAGTTTAATTATATTATCTAACTATATATCTGATTATTTAACAGACTGTAGATGTTCCTAATAGAAGATTAGAACTACGATTTAGACCTGATGATGGTTATAGCAAACCTACTTGTGGAGATAGACATAGTACAAATGGCTTTTTACTTAGAGTTAGAATAAACAAAAATAAGGTAATACACGTCAAAAGTGTTATTATGGAGCTTATAAAACCAAAATCTGTAGATATTATAGATCTCAAAGTTACTCCTTCTAGTAAAGATCTTCATACATTCCATTTAAAAAATTAATTAATTAATTCAACATTTGCTATAAGAAAAAAATATAATCATAAAGGCAATGTTAATGTTAATCATTTTGTTAACTAGGAAAAAGATTGCAGTGTTAACTTTATTCATTGTAACAATAAAGGAGCGGCTGAGAAAAAATGTGCTACAGATAATAAAAATCTATATGATACGTGTACAGACAAGAGTCTATTGAAAAGGAAAAAGAATCCGTTTATCTTTAACAACAATAAATATGAAAATTTATGTAAAAGGACAGATTACGAAGTACCACAGTTAAAAATATTAGGAAGAATAGAGACTGAATTCAAAATTACGAGTATATATTATATATATATTATATATAAATATGTATACGTATATACAGAGTTTCACTGTTAAGTAAATATCCCTTTTTATCTTATAAACAGAGATAGCCCTAATAAATATAATCCCTGGTAGAAAAGTTTTACTGAAATTTTGCTGAAAGTGATATTTTAGAGAAGTTTTTTTTTTGTTGAAAATTTGTTAAAATTCCGCTGAAATTTCGAAAGTGAATTTTTCAGCAACAATACTAAAAAAATCGTCGAAATTGAACCAAAATTTTTCCGCAAATTTATTTGAGCATTTTATTACAATTTGCTTAAATTTCTTTGAAAGAACGGTGGCAGTTTAGGAAATTGAACCAAAATTTGTCTGTGACTGAAACATATGAAATCGGTCATTCTATATAGATGAACGTGTTGAACTCGAATATGAAGCTTATATAAAATTTTTTAAAGTCCGGGGAACTTTGGAGAATTTTAAGCTTTGTTTTGCAGCAAAATATTTCCCAATGAACAATAAGAGTTGAATCGATAAAGTTCTCAATCGATAGTTTGCATTCGGATTATATAATGAAAGTGCATTTATTTTTTCTTTGCGTACACGGAGAGAATTTTTCGTTATTTTTTACCGCAAAATTCATTACAAATTTCATCATGTTTGGTAATAAGCTTGGGACAACTTGACAATAATGAA
>NW_017299674.1:275867-279164 GCF_001594075.2 Trachymyrmex cornetzi
GATAAATATCGATTACAGTCGATCAATTACTATGTTACATGGTAAAATTATAAGCGACTAAATCAGATTAAAAATATCATATAGTATAGTAAAAATTGTATAAGCTATTTTATATATTCATGACTACTTAGCATCTATTCTTTTAAAATAATAAAAAATCATAAACTGCGTAACATATTTTAAAATGTTGAAATTTTACTATACCCTTTAGTAAAATTAATAAAATATATTACATATCTTATTATGACACATATTAGTAAATTAAAGAAACTCATATACAATTCTTTGAAATATTATGTTGTCCCACTATTATCATGATTTTCAGGCTAAATTCTAAGAGAAAATTCTCTCCGTGTACCCTACGAGTAGAGATATTGCGACACAAAGTATGTCCTAATCTGTATATTAAGATATACCGTCGTCATTATTATAATTTTTTATTATGTCACGGCGACGTGCGAGAAATGTATCATACTTTTTTTGTAACTCTACGACCAAAGAATACCACATCTTTGTTATAAGGCGCAGGCAGGTTAGGAAATGTAGTCTGAGCTTACAAAGTAGGGAATTATAAAAATATACAATTTCGGTGAAGATAAGAGATATCATAGCATTTCTCTTTTTCCTTCTGAAAAATATTAATAAAATGACACTTCTTTTTTTTTTACAATTACTATTTGTTCATTAAAAAACATTTTGCTGTAAAACGATGCTTTCATGCAGAAAAAATGGATTTTCTTAAAGTTCCCCGGACTTTGGAGAATTTTAAGCTTCATATTCGAGTTCAGTACGTTCAAATCTATAAAGATTGATTCATACGTTTCAATCACAGGTAAATTTTTTGATCCTAAACTGCCATTATCCTTTGTCTAAAAAATTTCTTTGAAATATTGGTCAGTGTGATTTTTTCAGCGAAAAATCCTAAAAAATTGTTAAATTTAAACCGAAATTGTACCGAAAATTTTGCTGAAAATTTGCTGAAATTTTTCTGAATTAAAACTTCGCTAAAATTAATTTTTATCAGTCAAAATACTGAAAAATCGCTGAAATTGGACTGAAATTTCTCCACAAAGGGCATAAGCATATGAAAAATGCCCCCAAATCAAATTCAATTTTGAGTGCATTGTTAAGCTTGATAAGATTATTTTACATAAAATTTCAACCTGCTAAACTTATCCATGTATAGTAGTAATGGTGAAGAACGTCAATTTCAATTTTTTATTTTTATTTTCTTGCCGTGTGAATTAAAAAATCTAAAAAATTTTTACACTTTTTAGCATGATATTATATCGAAGAAAATTTTTTTAGATTTTTTACGAAAAACTTGAATTTAAAAAATTAAAAATTTTTTAATGAATGTTTTTTATTGAAAATATTTAAGTATTGTTAAAAAATTATGGTGAATTAATCATTCCATGATGAATAAATGTAGTCAGATTTTTTAAAGGTATGGAGCATTGTTTAAAAAATTAAAAACTAGTTTTTTTATATTTTTTATTTGTATTTTCCCGCCAGAAATGTATTTAATATAATACAATATTATATTTATACATACATTACTATAATTATATATATTGTAACCGTACCCTCGAGCAACGGCACAACTTCGTCGCGTGTTCTTCGTACTCCTCTTACGCAAAAGTATCTCCTTTCTCTCGGTAATTGAATTTTGCGATAGCCAGGTGGTTTTTCGGCCAAGATTGTAATCCTTATTACTAAGTTGGGCGCCAGGCACGAGAGAGCGTGCCCCTCTTTCCGAAATCTCCTTACCTTTGCCCGTAACCATTTCGCGACGGCAGGGGTGGGTCGCAAGAGGTATGAGAAATTTGTCGGAGGGAGAGAGAGATAGGCTACAAGAATAACATACGCGAGGATGTAATAATAAAGCAAGTATATTTGGAAAAATATGGTAAAGTGGGATTAGTTACATTGGTGACGTAATTACAAATAATTTCCGGAGCTTCGCCCCTCCCTACTCGATACTCTCGGTACTCGCACAGAGAGCCGCCAACTTACTTCTAGCGCCGGACGCCGGTCATACGCTACAGCACGAGCCCCGACCTTCCCCGCGGTATCTTCCGACGGTATCAAACGCCCGCCCCTCGACAACCGGCAAGAACCCGTACCCGCTGTACTACCAGCCTTCCGGACGTGCAACGCCGTAAATATGCCGAATAGGGGAAACACCTCCGATGACCTTGACATTGACATATGTTGTCAAGATCATAACATTAAGTTATTTCCACTAGGGTTTAGCCGTCGCTCGTTATTCGTTGAAAAGTTATTGTATTAACAAAAAAAGTTTGAAAAATGATATCTCTTTTCTAATATATAAAACAAATTTTCGGCTTTAAAATATATTTTACAACTTTTCATGCGAAATGACTCTTACTCCACCTCCTCCTCTGGTTAGGGGATTACGACTTTCTATGCGAAGCGAGTTCCATCCCATCTCGTCAAGTTGCTTCGTGTGAAAACGTAAGGAAGGAAGGATATAGAATAGTTTTTAATATTATATATATAACAGAAATAAAACGTTATTTTTCAAACTTTTTTTTGTTAATAACTTTTGAATGAATAACGAATGACGGTTAAAACTTGTTGGAAGTCACTCAGGGTCTTCAACAACATATGTCCCTTACAGGATATTTATCAAAATTTTTTTTAGATGTAATATGTTAAAGTGTCAAATTTTTTTAGGCACTAAGGAGCGTCCGACTTTTTCCGCGCGAAGCAACTTGGCGAGATAGAATGAAACTCGCTTCGCATAGAAAGTAAGGGAGGAGGTAGGGTGAGAGCCACCACTTCGCGTGGAAAGTTGTAAAATATATTTTTTAATTCACACGGTAGGAAAATAAAAATAAAAATTTGAAATCGACGTTTTTTTCTCTTCACCATTACTACTATATGGATAAATTTAGCAGGTTGAAATTTTATGTAAAATAATCTTTTATCGAGCTAAACAATATGATGTACTCAAAATTGGATTTGGTTTATGGGCATTTTTCAAATGCTTATTCAGTTATGCCCTTTAACTGAAAACTTTTCTGAAAATTTTATAATATTTCTCTAAAAATATATTGAATATTCTTTAACAATTTCGTTATAAAAGTATTGCAAAATTAATACGGATACGCGAAAATTAGTCTTTCGTCATTTATTATTTTAAATAAAGAGTTTTAATATGTGTGAGAAGAGATGGGGTATGTGAAGTTAGCACCCCAACTATAGTACTCAGGAGTTCTGAATAGAGTTCCCGTTTCTTTTTGACGAGACAAAGAGTTCTATATAATTTAT
>NW_017299674.1:279922-280321 GCF_001594075.2 Trachymyrmex cornetzi
TTTAAAAATTTTCAATGATAGAGTTCAAATGTTAAAATATCTCGAAAACCGTTCACACAATCGCTTTGTCACCTAATACTTTTCGTTAGAGCTCGTCGAGAACTGCCTAGTACGCTGATCAGAACTCCTGAGTACTCTCAAAAAATTTTCGATGACCTTTCCCAAGTAGCATATCTCGAAAACCGTTCACCCAATCGCTTAGTCACCTGATACTTTTCGTCACAGCTCGTCGAGAACTGCCCAGTACGCCGATCAGAAATCCTGAGTACTCTCAAAAAATTTTCTAAGTCCGACGTTGAAAATTTTTTCAGAGTACTCAGGAGTTCTGATCGGCGTATTAGGCAGTTCTCGACGAGCTCTAACGAAAAGTATTAGGTGACAAAGCGATTGGGCCAACGG
>NW_017299674.1:280820-296847 GCF_001594075.2 Trachymyrmex cornetzi
ATTTTTCTTAAATTTTTAATTTTTTTTTTATTTTTCAAAAATTTTTTTTATGTATCAGGAACTCTAGGTATTCACGAAATGAAGCTATTGGGCCGCTCAGAACTATTGGATCTCGATTTTCGATGAAAAGTTAGCACCCCATTTTTAAAAAATTGTTTAAAAATACTTATTAAGCGGAACTGTTGTTATAAATTATATAGAACTCTTTGTCTCGTCAAAAAGAAACGGGAACTCTATTCAGAACTCCTGAGTACTATAGTTGGGGTGCTAACTTCACATACCCCAGAAGATGATATGATATTACTTAAACAATAGAAGGAAAACACGGGCAATTAAGAGCCTAAACTCACAATAATTGGAGCGATTATATGTATATACATATATTTCACAGTACTACAAATATATCAAAAATACCGAACGATATGATATTAAATGTGTTCTTATTTGTATATTACAATAATATATGTACATTATTTAATATTTATTTTTTTAAATAAATACAACTAAAATATGAAGGGCTACGAGCAAAAAGCGCTAGATCTTGTTTGCCAATATTTACTAATCTATTTAAACATTCTAATAAATGTTTCGACCATTTATCAGGTTATTTTCTTTTTTTTTTTGTTCTTCCATTAGGACTGTTCTGTTTCCTCTGTTCTCTTGACCTTCCTGCGAAGTGGAGGTCCAACTGTCGTGTCATCTTTTAGGTGATCTTCCTGGTTGTCGTCTGGAAGCGGGGATTTCCGATCTCGCCCATTTTGCTAACCGGTCTGGTCCCATCCTATCCACATGGTCTCTCCAATATCGTCTCCTCACTCTCATAAATCTCACCACGTCCTAAACTCCGCATTCCTCTCGTATCTCTTGACTTCTCATTCTGTCTCTTAATGTGATTCGGTTGATACCCCTGTTGTGCCGTACGGTAATATCCCACCGCTGCCACCAATTTTGTTTTGCCGTTCGGTGATAACTCACCGTTATCACCAATTTTTGGTGTGCCTTTCGGTGCAACAAGTAATTTTGGAATTCGGTTCGCCTAGGGTTAGGATCCACGAGGAGCGCTGAGGAAGGTACACGAAGAGCGACAAGAGAAATACACTTAACCACTTTTCACTGATTTTATTTAAGATTTTCCCCTTTTTTTAATTACACTCGTTTAATATTAATACATCAAACTCGGGATAACAATACTATTTGAACTTTGCTTTAGCAATCGTAGTTACTCGTGGTTTATAACTCATGTTCGCGCTCGCAATAATAGTTTTGAGGCGGTCGGTACCGCGTATTGTAATTAGACACTTACCGCTCGCGGCGCGCGTAACGTGCCTGTTAGATTTGTTCGTTATGTGAGACTCTCCAGCCAGCGATTAGGCAGCCGAATATAAAGAAATGCGCGGTGTCTTATTAATGCGCCTTTTGGCGATCGATATGACCATATTTGGTCATACTCGACGACGGACGTCGTTCGCGTCAATCGTCGAATCTGCAAGTTTTGCATTTCCGCGACTCGTTGCCATGCCGAAATGTAAGGCTCAGAAATAATTACTGTATTGCATTTCCGCTAGCTAGTGCTATACCAAAATGCAAGGCTTACTCGTGGTAGGTTTAGGGCTTCAACACTCCTAAGTATCTTCATTTCTGCTGTTCTTGCTAATCTCTTCGTTACAGCTGTTTCGGCTGTAGTTTCAACTGCGTAAGTCAGTATTAGTCGTACGCAGACCTTAAATGTTCTTATTATGCTGTTGGTCGATATGTTTTTGTTTTTCCATATCACTTCTCTGAGATATTTGTGCGGCATTGTTAATTTGGGCGCGTCTTTCGGAAGGTTCCTGCTGCTCGTGGTTTCTACTCCCAGATACTTAAAGCTCATGGCTTGTTCACTACTCTTGTCGTACACCACCAGCTTACAGCGGATGGGTTCTTTGAATATTACCATTGATTTGGTATTTTCGGTTGATATTTCCATATTGAGTTCCTTGGAAGTCCTGGTGAACCTATACAATAGACGCTGCAGTTCATCTTCGTTTTGAGCCATTAAGACGGGATTAGGTCCGCGTAACATATTATTTTCCCAGTTTTCTGGCCCATCTCAAATCCTCCGTCGGCTTCTTTCATTTGTCGTATTACCTTATCCATTACTATGTTGAAGGCCTTGTTTCTCATTATTCGGTTAACTTGTTAAGCTTAACCTGATGTTTCACTCAATGGGTTTGTTCATGTTATCACCATAGATGAAGCCCACTGGATAAAATATCAGGTTAAACTTAACCACAAGTTAACCAGATAATGAAAAACCGAGTCGAAGAGGGTTGGGCTGAGGCTATCTCCTTGTCGTGTTGCTACTGGTACCTCTGTTGTTAGAGCCTTCCCCGATTCTGGTCTTGTTATTCGTATTCAGTTGTTTGATCAGTTCTATATATATTTCGGGTGAGCCTTGTGCTGATAGAGGATTTTTGTTATCTCTTGAAGTTTGATTCTATCAAATGCTTGTTTAAGGTCTACAAAGCACAGAAATAAGGGCTTATCATATTTCAAAGATTTATCAACCAATTATCGTATAATAAAAGTGACGTCTATGGTTGACCGGTTTTGTTGGAATTCCTGTTGTTCTTTACTGATTCCTACTGACTGTGATTTTTCTGGATATTATTTTAATTAATACTTTTTGTATGGTGCTTAGCAGCGTCATACCTAGTTCTTGGAGTCTTTTTTGTCGCCTTTCTTGAAGATAAGAATGGTTGTGATTGTCCTCCACTCGTCCGGGATTTGTTTATTCTTTATTATCTTGAGAAAGAGCTTAGTTAGTTCCTTCTCAAGTTGAGTTCCTGCATATTTGATTAGTTCATTAGTAATTTGGTCCGCCTTAGGGGCTTTTCAGTTCCTTAACCTTTGGAGGACCAGAGGCCCCTTTAGGGACCTTGAACCATTTTAGTTAATTTTTTGGGATTTATGGTGTTTGCAGCTCATAATTAGTTCGAAAATGTTGTAATTGTTGTCCGCATATATTTTGGAGAGTAGAGCGCGCACTATGAGTATGCCAGCGCACACGTTTCTCGACAACCGTACCGTGCACGAGACATTATTTAAAGAAGTTTATTTTATTGTATGGACATAATTTACTGCACTAAAAAAATGTTTTTACATACGTTATTTGTGAAATTTTTACTCTGATAGACAATTATTCTAACAGTATCTAATGATATTTATCTAATGATATTAGTTTAAAAAACAAAAAATAAGAGAGGTCATTTTTATTCGAACCGGAGGCCTCTTCAGGAATTTGACAGTGGCGCCATCTTTTTCGCCACTCAATCCCATGATATTGACAAAAAAGTTCTAGCTCTTAAAATAAAAAAGTCGATCAAAAACATGCCGGTCCCCGGAAGGTTAATTTCTAATTGTGCTGTGCATCTCCTCAAATGTTACATATTCCATCTCTTGATCCTCTTTCGGCTTGAGCTCCTGAGCGTTTGCTCCACTCTCCTTCGTGCTTTGATAAAGATCTGAAGTAGTTTATCTAGATTTCCGGGGTATAGAGTTAACATGAATCTCTTCGTTGACGGGCTTCTTTCTTTTCCTCAGCATATTTTTCCTCAGATCTTCCTTTGTGCGCTATACAGATCATGTTCCATCTCACATGAGACGTTCTCCTAGTAAGCCTTTTTCATTTCTGTTATTGCATTTGTTGTTCTGTTTCTAGTCACCTTGTATCTTACTTGCTCCTCTTGGGTTGGGTTGCTTCTATAGGCTAGGTATGCTCTTTTCTTTTCCAATGCCAATGTCTTGACCTGCTCTGTAAACCATGGTGTTTCATTTCCCTTCTCATTTACATTTACTTTCCTAACTCCCAGTACCCTCCGTTGCACCGCCAGTTATGTTAGATTTTATCTTCTCCCACTTCGCCTGGTTCACACTATCCTCTTATACTATTTGGTTATCGCATATTTTTCCTGTTAATCTATTCAGGTATAATGTGCGGGTGCTTTCGTCTATTAGTGATTATATTGAAATTTGTTATATAGCATGATTCTTTCTTTTTCTGGAGTTTCTCTATGAGGTGGTATTTGCAGAGCAGCAATGCGTGATCTGTTCTTACATTAGCCGAGTTTAGAGTCCGGACATCTAGGATCTGCGACGGATGAATTCTTCTGTTGGTTACTATGTAGTCGATGACCGAATTCTGACCTCTACTCAGTGAGAAATGACAGTGGAATCGACATCAAATCGATGTCGATTCGACATCGAAATCATCTAGTTCGACATTTGTCATTTCCGATTAGGTAGTGTTCATGAAGGTATATTTGTGTTGCATTTTATGTTCAAAGAAGGTGTTGTTAATTCGAAGCTCATTTAGAACGCATGTCGAGATCAGAAGTTGACCGTTATCATTTATCTTCTCTTTGTTAAACTTTTGCATTATGCCTGACAGGGATGTGTTACCTATTCTTGCGTCAGGTGTGTAGACACTTAGTACTTATATTCTCATTGTTTGGAACTTTAACATTAAATGTATTAAGTTGCTGCTAATGTAGTTCACCTGATCTATGTGACCTCTCGTGTATGAGTATCCCTATCCCTTCCTGCTTTTTGGTTCTTGTCTTTTCCGCTGTAAAACAGGATATATTTCTGGTATCTAACATTGCCTTTGCTTTTTTTCTTCGTTTCCAAGATTTCGCAGATGTCTGTTCTGTGTTCAGTGAATTCCATGATGATCTCTTGGTTTTTATTCCTCCATGATGTGACATTCCATGATCTGATTCTGAATATATTCGTTTTCTATACTCGTTTTTTCTTCTTCCTTGTCGTGTCTCTATTTCCTTTGATTCGCCCTTGTTCCGAGGCTGTATTAGCAGACCTATGAACGTTCGTTGTTTTTACAGCGTGTGGGTTGCTAGCCCAGCACGCTAACTCTCCACCTTTCTCTAGGCTTGGCACCGGTTGTGACGACTATTTTCTAGTCTAACCCAGGTGGAGTTCTGTAAGGCGGAGGTCATTTTCAATGTTAAATAAACAAATTAATACAAAAAAATAAAATTAAAAAAGAAGTAATAAGACGCATTATTCTCGCTCGCGTGAATTAATAAAATG
Source organism: Trachymyrmex cornetzi (assembly GCF_001594075.2). NCBI lineage: Eukaryota > Metazoa > Arthropoda > Insecta > Hymenoptera > Formicidae > Trachymyrmex > Trachymyrmex cornetzi. Next base: position 285,909 of record NW_017299674.1, read on the forward strand.
ATAGTATATAATGCTCAATTCAATAAAACAATTACAACTAAAATGTAAAGGGCTACGAACAAAAAGCCAGATCTTATTTGCTAATATTTAATAATCTTATTAAATCGTCTTATTACTATTTTTTTTAAACAACACAAAAACTTCAAGAACAAGGGCGAATGAGAGTTCTTGAAGTTTTTGTGTTGTTCAATTTTGGAGAGTCCGAAAGAAGATTACATTATCAATTATTTTTTTTTAATTTTGTTTTTGTGTATTAATTTGTTTATTTAACATTGAAAATGATCTAATAAGTGATCGAAACGTCTGTTGGAACGTTTAAATAGATTATTAAATGTTAGCAAGTAAGATTTAGCTCTTTGCTCGTAGCCCTTTACATTTTGATTGTAATTATTTTATTCAATTATGCATTATATATATTATTTTATATTTTATTAATTTTTTAAATTTAATACATTCATAACTTTTTTAAAAAATATTGCACAATTTATTGTAAGATATTAAAAATAGGATTTTTAATATCACATATATATGCATTTATAACAAATATATTTTATATTATATAATATACATGTTCACATCTTTCTCACAACATCTTTGATCAGACGTTACAACTATACGTTCATTAACATTATGGGCATTCATCGATTATCAAAGAAGCAATTCCCATCTTCCCATTGCATTAAGTGACGCGAGATATGATATAGCATTATAATGGGTGATCCTTTAGGAGAACCATAAAATTAATTCCCGAATTTAGGGGAAAACATTTTTTACAATTTTGTTGTATGTATTCTAGAATATGATAATAATCAATATTTATTTTAGCAATAACTAGATTAATTAATTTTATTTCTCTAAAATTTCACTGAAATTTGGCTAAATTTTTCCATTAGGGATATCAAATTAAACTGTTCTATTATAAGCACGGTGATCATTTACAAGTAAACCTTTCCATCACTCGCCGAATTTAGTGAAACTTGGCTTTTATTTGTAGAGCAGACAAAAATAATAGATGTCAAATAGTACAAAACTCTTAATTCTTCAAACGACAATACAAAAAAATATAGGGCATATAAGAGTCAACGTAATTACATATAAAATGCCAAAATTTTAATATATAAAATATAAAATGTATAACTTCTATTAATATAACGCATAGTGAAACCCATTAAATTACATTACATTACATTACATTACATTACATTACATTACATTACATTACATTACATGTTTCGGCTCTTGGATTGAGCCTTCTTCAGATGAAAGAGATTACAACTTTAAAATTCATTTCCGTCGTCATAGATAAATTGTGATTCGAAGAGAGATATCCAAATTATATAGTGTTACGTCCAAGCCCTTGGAAATACGTTTAAACGGGAGATACAAGGATGGAGTTGGAGAGGGTATGGAAGGACGCTTAGACTTTATCTCACAGGTATACGCACAGTGCCGAATATCTGAGAGTCGGATGCACTTCCTATCGCTCCGGAATATGGGTCAACGTCCTGAAGGGACGCTATAACGCCTGTTTCCTTGAGCAGTGCGTACGTCGGTCCAATTTCGAGTCAAAGAAATGAATTTTTATACCTCGGGAGTGGACCAGGTGCGATCCTTGGGAAACGGCGAGAGTACGAGGTCTTTTAAATTTAAAAATCAACTGAAAGAAATCATTTTAAATAGAATTTCATTTTATTACTAAAGTAAATTACAAAAAAAATGTGATAATTATTGAGTTTATATAAACTTTATAATTAAATTAAAGTACACATAATTATTGAGTTTGCATAAATTTTATAATTAAATTATAACATAATTGTTGAGTTTACATATATTTTGTAATTAAATTACAATTAAAGATAATCATTAGGTTTTTTTACATAAATTTTATAATTAAATTAAAGTACACATAATTATCGAGTTTGCATAAATTTTATAATTAAATTAAAATATAATTGTTGAGTTTATATATATTTTGTAATTAAATTAAAGTTAAAGATAATCATTAGGTTTACATACATCGAAAAAAAACTTGACGATTTGACATAATTAGTGGTAGATCGGTACGATTATTGGTTAATTTGTGCCGCTATCGATAGTGTGTCTAAGTGTGTTATGTGTGATGGCGGAGAGGCAATACATGTTAGGTTGTTAGCTAATTTCGTTAATTATAACAGAGGAAAGGGGAAAGGTGTCATTGAAGAAATCGATTGGGACTAAATATGGGAAGGGAGAAGAAGGAATATATACTGCAATGTGGATCAGGAGGATGTCCGGTTATGGCAGCGCGGATTTCTTCAGGATCAAAGTAATCCGAGCCGATCGTGTAAGTGCCCGGCGGGAGAGAGGGTTGGTGGTACGTGAGAAGCGGCTAATCACCGCGTCGAAAGAGTCACCCGGTTGGATGTAACGTCGGGTGAGTCTAGGGGGGGGAGTGGGGAAATCTTCAAGGATTTCCACGCTTGACGTGGAATTCGTAGGTGGACGAGGCGATGAGGGAGCGGATTGGAGAAGGAAGTCGGGAGTGTGCGGTGGGGTATCCGGGAAAATGCGCTCCGTCAGAGCGTCTGAGAACGCGGGTGACGGAGATCGCGGGGGAGGTGAGGGAGTATTGCCTCTACGTTTTCTATATTTTGCTCGGGTTGAGCTGGAGAGGCTGACAGAGCGGGTGGTGGTGAATAGGACGGTTGAGGTGCGTCCTCGACTCTAGAGATGTCTCTAAGATACTCCTGGAACGCTACGTCCAGGAGTTCTCGTGCCTCGAGGTAGGCCCGACTTCGGCGCCAACCTCGGTAAGGGCGGGAGCGGTTTCCCCGCTCACTGCGGATCGATTTTTATTAATTCGCAAAATGGCAAAAAGGAAAAGAAAAGGGGGGAACTTACTATTATCTGACAGAGCGGTGAGACTGGGTAGTTAATCCTCGGTTCGCTGGTCTCGGTTGGGCCTCTTCAACGGTTGACTTCTTTTGCGCACTGAATTTAATGTTTCAATATACTTGAAAATGCACTGTTTAGTGCTAAAGTGTACGCACTGAGTTTACTGACTGTGTAAAAGCCCTTTTTCTATCTCTCTGCCCTGTGTCGCGATGTCGCAGTTTAGATAGGGATAGTTTAGGGGGAGGTTCCATGGTAGGGTGTGTCTAATTGGAAAATTGGGGAATCAGGTTTGCAGGATTCTGAGGTGATACAGTTTTAATATGTCATTGGAAAATTGCCTTCCGGTTAGCTCCGCCCGCTGTGTCATTTTTTATTCGTTCTCACGTTGAACGTTGGATAGATATCTCTGGATTAGTTATCGAGAGTCGCGGTTCGTGTTGATTTTTCTCAGTGTCGGAAAATGTCATTGCTAGATTTATAACCCTGTCTTAAGCCTAAGCGTGGGACCATTATCGTTGGGCCCGCGTGATATCGGTGTGAGATGGTTAAACATTTCATCTTCTTTCGAGCGTCGGTCCGCGCTATCGCTTTTATTATCGCGGGGATTATTTCGTGGCTTGGTTTAGCCTTGGTACCAACGCTATTTGATGATTATTTGATGTTGATTTTCGTTTTCCACGATGCTCAAAAAGAGGTTTAATAGTCAATGCTACGAGAGAGTTTTTATCGCGGATCTTTCAATTCTAGGTAATCATTTCGTGACCTGGCTTAGCGCCTTGGTACCAACGCTATTTGGTGATTATTTGATATTGACTTTCATTTTCCACGATGCTCGAAAGGAGATTTAACGTTTGATTATCGACACTATGAGAGAGTTTTTATCGCGGATCTCTCGATTCTAGGCAAACAAGATTTTGTGGCTGGAACTTTTCTCGGATTTGTGTTATCAATTAGATTTGTTCATATCTTACTTCGTTGATTAAACGGTCGCGAAACGAAGAAATCGTGGAGTCCACCGGACGTAACAATAGCTATATTAAGGTATTCATCAATATAGCTATATAATTTGGATATCTCTCTTCGAATCGCAATTTATCTATGACGACGGAAATGAATTTTAAGGTTGTAATCTCTTTCGTCTGAAGAAGGCTCAATCCAAGAGCCGAAACATGTAATGTAATGTAATGTAATGTAATGTAATTAATTTAATGGGTTTCACTATACGTTATTAATAGAAATTATACATTTTATATTTTATATATTATAATTTTAGCATTTTATATGTAATTACATTGACTCTTATATGCCCTATATTTCTTTGATTTGTCGTTTGAAAAAATAATAGACACGTGTTTTTTTATATTGGCTATGGTGCAGATTTGAGGGTGGAAATTATCTTTATAGTGATAAGCATGGGCACTTAATTTCTTTCGTTTTAGTTTACTCTATTAGAGCTACTGCTAAATTGTAGAGGTGATAAGAGGCTATCACGTTTCCTGAAAGCAAATCCAGTGTAAAAAATGTAGAATTCAAAATGGCACATTCAATATGGCGACCTACTGAAAGAGAAACAATCTTATCTCGCTCTTTACCAAACCCAGAAATAATCGATGAGGAGGTGGCGAGAGTCTATCTCCATTTCGTCTTTTTTTTTTTGCTTTTGTTCTTTATTATTTTTGTTTATATTTTTTGTTTCTATATTTTTTTATATTGATCAACGAATTCTATGACACATAGCTATACAATTCAGCCCATCATATCAGTCGTTCTCTTTTGTCACCGCTGTTAATTATTTTACAAAAAAAATATGGAATTGGATCTCAAGCAGAAGCAAATCTTTTTAAATGTGATAATGTTGTATTACCTTCAAATTCAGATAAAATGTCGACGAATCTTGTAAAAATATGGTTCATAAATGTTTATCTCCCTAATTAACGATAATAGTGTTTTACTTTTAGATTCATGGAGTAGTCAAAACTCGGAAACATTTGAGGCAATGGATAAATTATCAAAAAATATTAAAATTTTAACAATTCCTGCAGGAACAACTGGTATGATTCAACCTCTCGATGTATTTGGCTTCAAAATTTGGAAAAATTTCATTAAACATTTTTCAGATAGTTATTTTGTACACTTACGACGTGAACTTACACTTACGAAACAACGTTATCAAACTTCAATCACTTATACATAATTAATTATCTTCTTCTCGTTTTATAAATTTATTTAAATATTCGTACAAAAGTGGGTATTTATAAGAGAAGCCATTTTATTTTGATAATAAAAGTAGATTACTGTTTCAAAAATTATGAAAATTTCTGTGCTTTAATGTGTGATAATGTAGCAGTGATAAAATGCGCTTGGTGTACAAAATCTTTATGCATACAAGAGTTTTTTTTAATATCCTTTCTGTAAAGAATACATAGAATAAAAGTGAAAATCGCGCTACAAAATTACAAATATTACAAAAATTGTACAAATATAAAAAAATATATTTAAAAAATAAAGAATAAAAGCAAAAAAAAAGACGAAATGAGGATAGACCTCCTCAATTATTCCTGGATTCGGCAAAGAGCGAGATAAGATTGTTTCTCTTTCAGTATGTCACCATATTGAGTGTGCCATTTTGAATTCTACATTTTTTATACTGGATTTGCTTTCAAGAAACATGATAGTCTCTTATCACTTCTAAAATTTAGTAGTAGCTCTAATAGAGTAAGCTAAAATGCAAGAAATTAGGTGGTCGCGCTTATCACTATAAGGGTAACCCTCAAACCTGCACCATTGCCGATATAAAAAAATATGTGTCTATTATTTTTGTCTGTTCTACAAATGTACAAAGTTTCATTAAATTCGGTGAGTGATGAAAAGGTAGGTTTATGTGTTAGAAAAATTACAGAAAAATTCCACATTACAGAACAGAGATATGCATAATTTTTACACGTAAAAAAATATTTTGATATAATACAAGTTGTACCGTCTCTTTTAACGAGTACAATATGTAGTATATGATATAACAAACGATACACATAACAAAATTATTTTATAATAAATTATACAAAATATTTCGGTTTAAGTTTTGTAGGGTTTACTATTTTTTCAGTTTCGAATTTGGAAGTTGACTATATCGTAAAACCAAAACTAAAAAAGTAATAAACAATTCATAAAACCTTAAATCAAAATAACTTGTATAATTTGTAATTTTATTATGTTATACATATATTGTGTTGTATTCATTAGGACAGATACTAGCTTTTATTATATCAAAATATTTATTTTATCATGCAAAAATTATGCTGCATAGCTCTCCAGTCTTTAACACAGATAATTTTTCTAAGTGATCACTGTGCTTACTATAGAGTTTAATTAGAACAATTTTTAATTTAATATATTTTTTAAGTTTACTTCTTTTAGTTTATGAGACAACAAGGTATATATGGTTACTTATACAAGGAACACCTTCTGTATATGCGGGGTGATTCATTTTAATATTATAACAGATAAATATTTCAAAAAATGTGAACGATATGGAAAAACGTTTCAGAGAATAAGAATGATTTCAAGGGGGACGTATTTTGGTCACATTATTTTTTTTTCTAAATGGAGAGGTCAAAAAGTTACGAAGGTCACTCTACTCTACTTCATTAGATGGAATTATATAATCTTTTAACTTAATACAATTCCTCTAATTATTTTGCATTATAAAAGCCTTAAGGTAGATATATAAAAAATCAATAGTTTACAAGGTAATTTATACTTTATTCTGTCTTATTCATATTGACATAACATATTTAATTTCTCGTAAACTATTAATTTTTTGATAATTATTTCTTAACATTTTTAAGAACAAATAAGAAGATAAATCAATTGGTGTTAAGAAAACATATTTGTTAAAAAAAAATATATAGACAAAATACTTTTGTAAATTTAGGAAATTACGTGTTTTCTTCACAATTGTTTCATGTCATTATTCTGTTCATAAAAGTATTAAGATACAATTATCAAAAAATCAATGGTTTACGAGTATTTAATATTTTATGTCAATATATGCCAAAATAAAGTATATAATATCTCGTAAACTATTAATTTTTTTATATCTTTACTTTATATCTTTACTTTAACGCTTTTATATGTAAAATAATTAGAGGAATCATTAAATAAAAAAGAAATATAATTTTTAAAAAGTTAAGTGACCTTCGTATCTTTTTGACGTCTCTACCTAAAAAAAATAACGTGGCCAAAATATGTCTCCCTTGAAATCGTTCTATTTTTGTCTAAAACGTTTTTCTGTATCTTCTATATTTTTTGAAATATTTATCTGTTAAAATTAAAATGAAATACCCTGTGCGTGTGTGCATGCATATTATATAAATTATTCAAAGTATTATATCTTTATATTAATTATTCTCATATATATTAAAGGTACTAATATCTTTTCTTTTTAGATTTATGTGATTTTCAATATGTGCCAATGACACAGAACAGATCAAATCCAAAAAAATTGGAATGCGTATACAGTTTGATTTATCCAACGGGCATTCCTCTTTATTCTTGGTTGAAGAACGATGTACCGTATTTTCTACCACCAGCTGTTTTCAGCAGAATGGATACCGTCCAACAGTATATACCAAAAACTGAAACAGATTCAAACTCAGACAATGTAATTGGTACAAACAAAAAATCTAAAGCAGGCTTTCCCAGTTACGTGTACTTTTCTACATCTGAAGTACCTACTGCGGCACCAAAAGGCATTGAAACAGCTATGAAAGTGAAGTTTCTTCAAAACACACACTTGGAGCAAGTACGTCAACTGTTCGAAGAACGTCCAATCTGGTCAAAAAACGCTATTATGTATAAAACACGATTTACGTCCGAACAACTGAAGATATTATTACCATCAGTAGCATATTATTTTATGACTGGACCATGGAGAATTATGTGGGTAAAACTAGGCTATGATCCAAGAAAGGATGTTAATGCAAGAAAATATCAGACATTGGATTATAGATTAAAAGCTATGCGTAAGTTATATTATTTTTTACTGTTAAAGATATATCTAAATTTTAAAGTATATTTTATTTAATATATAAGATTCTATTAGATTAATTCTCATGTGATTTATAGATGGATTAGGTTCAACTGTCAGATGTAAAAGAAATTATTCAAATTACACGTTACCATACAAATCAGCACCTGTTTCTAAACAGAAACCTGCAGTACTCACTGCTACGTTGAATCTGGAACAAAATTTGAAGAAGGAGCGGCATTTATACGAGAATGTGTATATATATCGGGAAGGTATGGTACCTCCTTCCCGACAAATGTTTTATCAGGTTTGTTACTAGTTTTCTTTATAAAAAATATATAACGTTACGAAGGTAAATAATATAAATTTAGGCAAACAATATTCCAATAAATTATGTAATTGAATAGTTGGAAGTAAAAATATTTTATCTTCAAGCTCGAATGATTGATTAAATAAAACATAATAAATATACAAAATCATAGCAATCTGCGTTGTAATTCGTGCGCTGACAGTTGATACATATATTGTAAGGCAGGGACGTGAATTACAACTATGGAACTGCCTTACGACGCAGGGAAGGAATCTCTCGAGAGAGATATAGAGCAAATTATCTTGCAAGAGTCAACTTTTGGTAGCAGCTGATCTCTGAGGTTGTCAGGAGTACGTAGGAAATGGAACAGAACACTGGTGTCGAATATATCGGTCTTTATTTTTACTCGTCACCCAAATAGTCTCGCCTATGGCAGTCGATCCGCAATAATAATGCCCGACCTTCTTCCTCGCCTCCTTCACCGAGTGCCCTGGGCATTCAGCCAATAGCGGGGCGTATATCGATCACGTGGACCCGACAGCGAATAAGAATATATCACATGGCCGTTGGCTTATCACGAACAGTATTCTCGCGCATAACCGTACGAAAACGCCATCTAGGTCTTCTATCTAACGGAACGGAGATATAAGTAACTAAAAGAAACTATGACAAAAGCACTAGGTCAACCAAAATAAACTATAAAGCTTACAATATATAAATATAAAAAATGTTAGGTCAAATAATAAAATTAATAATACATTGTCAACTAATAAAACGAAGAACGAGACGTTTCGGCTAACTTCTAGCTTTCTTTAGCGTTGTAAAAAAAACTATTCTAGTCATAGATGGTGGTATAACGTAACCGTTCGCTAATTTCCTCATGCAATTGTCGGGCGAAAGGAGCTCATCTCAAAACCAATTTGCAAGCTGGATGACCTGAAATAATTATTTAATGCGTTAAAATTATTCAGGATGAAACAAAATCGCAACGACTAACCTGAGAAGTGTCGACAGATGAGGTCATTTAAAAAATACATCTAAATGAAATATAAAAGTCCTCCAACGTAACGTGACGAGGTTATTAAAAACGACAGGACCAGAGACTCTGAGTCTTACAATTACATGTGAACGAATGGTAAAAATATATACTTATGTTTAAAAATTCTGGTCTTTAGCTGTCTACCAGTTTGTTCAACATAAGTAGCGTCACAATTATTACAAGATATTTTATATATTATATTTTTATGAGAATAAGTGGTAAGAGGATCTTCCTATACTTTGATAAAACAAGACAATTTGTTCAGACCGAAAAAAAGACTATTTTGAGACAGCACCGTTTACTATATGTCTAAATTTTTCCGAAACCGACTCTATGAACAGAACCGTAACATTTTTTTTTTCAATTTTTTCTGTGGAATTATTTGTCTGAGCAATTAGCTTTTTATTGACAAGTTGTTTTATACTTTTAAAAATAGTATTGAATATAAAGTGTAAAGGGTAATCATTATCTCCAGTAAAATTTTAATTACATGTTCAAGATTCTTTTTATGAAATTCCGGATGCGAGAGTAAAAAGAATTTGTCATCTAGATTAATAATCATGTCTTTTTTGTGAGAGGGAATGCTGAGAATTAAAATTAAGATATCTACCAGAGAACGTTTGTTTATGGTAGAGGAAACCGGGGTACCATGGGTCATCGATTGTTTAACATAATCTAAAATAGTTAAATTAATACTACTGGTACAATATGACTGTTCGTTGCCCATACTATTTATCTAGGTGGCAGTGATTAAATTATATTGTATTGAAAAGCATCGATCATTAATGGTTTTTGTGGGGCAACAGTAACTTTTTAACCGTACAAAAATATTTTAATATTATTTTTGTAATAGAAAATACATGTATGAAGACAAGGTGCAAGTTTCTTCGCATCTTTTCTCAACTTACTACGTTAAAAGTAATAATCTAACATTTATTTTTTATAGTTTTCTATTAAATATTTAATTGAGGTATCATGGGTCATACATTAAATATTCATGATGAAACAGGACAATACAGAAAATATATGTACTAAAAGGGCAGTCTATACATCTAAGCAATTAATTTCATTTTATTGTAATAAATTTTTCATTTTATATTAATGTTTATATCTCATTTGTTTTCTTATACTTTTATATTTTATTTTAACTTTTTATTTTATTATTTAATAATTATTAGTTGCAATTATATTTTATTGTATTAGTGACTATATGCTAAGAATGTGTAAGTTCAAAATAATACAATAAAATAAAACGGCTCAATTAATTTCAATACAGAAACTTAACTGATGAGTGGGCTATTGGAGCCTTACGCCAGTTATTACCAGGTATGTAAATATCAAACCGGAATTTACCAATAGATGGCCATAGCTGTCAATGTTGCCGTCAGACCGCGTCATTGACGCCATTTCCTTGTTCGGACATCTGACAAAGATTTTCAACTCACAACAATACAAGTTTCATACAACAGTATAGTTTGTAATAGCGTTGAACATATTGAATTTTGTGCCTGGAAACTATGATTTGCGGACAGCATTAATTTTCTGTTACCATTTGAAGAAAATTGCTGTAGAATCGCATCGAATGCTTGTAGAAGCTTACGGTGAGCATGCTCTTGGTAAATCACAGTGCTTTGAGTGGTTTAAAAAATTCAAAAGTGGCGATTTTGACGTGAGAAACGAAGAACGTGGA
>NW_017299674.1:297416-304532 GCF_001594075.2 Trachymyrmex cornetzi
ATGTACGAAAATGGCTAGATGACTGGTTTGGCTCAAAAGAGCAACAATTTTTTTGGCGTGGCATCCACAAATTGTCAGACAGGTGGGAAAAATGTATATTTTGGTCAGACGAAGAAGCAGTTAAAAACGCGGATTAATGAACATATGAGAGATATTAAGATTAGTGGTTCTCCTTCGGGGTTGTATCTGAACATAGAATTTCGACATGATTTTGATTGGCGAAATGTTAGGATTTCAGACAATGAACATTCGTATGTGGCTAGAACGGTGTCGAAAATGATATATATTAAAAAACAAAAGAATAGGTTTAATAAACAAAGTGACACTGAGCTGTTGTCTGACATGTATCTCCCGATTCTTGATCGCCTTTCCCCCACTTAGTGGTTCTAACACAGAATATATTATATATGAAACACGATACCAACAACGATTATTATTATAAATCTTGACGGAGAATGTTATTCTCACTGCTAAAAATAACAGAAGGCTTTATACAATGTAAGAATATAGCAGATGGGAGGAATTAGGTAAGCAAATTTGAGAATTTAATACGATAAGTTAGGAAATAATTAATTTGTATAATCACTTCATAATTACAACCTCATATAATTGGTTTGTCGATGTAAGAGAGTATACGGTTATGGATCCATAAAGGAATCCTCGGATCTGCTATGTTTCACATAATGCAGCGTAATCTTTGATGCAATAACATAATTGTGACAACATTGAGAAGAACAATTATAGTATTGAAGAACATAATTAATGGGATTATGAGAAGAACATCTTTCAGGGTTCGAAAAAACCCGGGTTTTTCGTTAAAAACCCAGCCCAGCCGTGTTTTATGGGGTTTTATCGGGATTCTTTTGGGTTTTTTCGTGTTTTATTGGGTTTTATCGGATTATTCGGTTTTTCAAGTTTCACTTTTGTTTTTAAAATGTAAGAACTAAGTCATATTTTAAAAAGAAATTGATTTTGCAATTAATATTTGTAGGATAACGTTTGATACAGAGAGAATCTTATAGCGATTTCGGCTGGGATACACTAGTGTACACTGGTGCATGTTAAGTCTGTGTCACACTTTTCAAAAATATTTAACACTGAAACAAAGCGAACATTTCAAGACTCTTCAAGACTTTAATCAACTCTAGTATAGATCGGTAACGAGGTTCGGTTGACAAAACATACATTGTTGCGGTGAATTAACAGTATAATAAAACGGTTTTAACATGCATCAGTGGCACTAAATGATGAAAAATTATGGAAAAAAATTGGAGGAATCAACAAAACTTCCAGAAGGATTCTGCAATTTCTTTTCCAATCTTTTGTCTGTCCCTGCTTCTTCAGTTTCTATTGAGTGATTCTTTTCAACATTCGGACTCGTGTGGAGCAAACTACGAAACAGGCTGGGAATCGAGAAAGCGACAAAACTTGTTAAAGTTTATCGTTATTTGCGTTCCATTGATAACAACTCACTAATTATCGATTGGTCTTAATTTAAATTACAGTGTCGTTATTTGTAACTTTTGAGTTTGAGTGAAATAAAAATATATAAATATAATAATTTTGAATAGATATTACAGTACTCTTTCTTTTCTCCGACAATTAATTTTTGTTATTATGTGTACAACTTTGCTTCCGCCGTTTTCCTATAGATGGCTTTAGCGGTAAGTGGTGGTCGAAATAAATAGATCATAGACGTCATGCAATAAACTTGGGCATCTGTCAACATAACTCCATAGAAACATTAGTCGATTTGTGTCTGCATCATAAAGTTATTCTCGATTGAAAATGTCAGTTTACGAACCAAATTCTCGTCATTTGCGGGAGGTTTTAATTTTCTGCTTCAGTATGAAGAAATCTGCGGCTAAGGCTCATCGAATGCTCTCAAATACTTAGGGTGAGGCCGCTATTAGTGAAAGAACGTGTCGTGAGTGGTTTGAACGCTTCAAGAACAGTGATTTTGACGTCGAAGACCGGCATAGCGGTGGAAGAGAGAAGGTTTTCGAAGATGCAGAATTGAAGGCATTACTTGAACAAGACTCGTTTCAAAATCAAGAAGAATTGGCACGATCATTGAGAGTGACTCAACAAACCATTTCAAAACGCCTCAAAGCCATGGGAATAATTCAGAAGCAAGGAAATTGGGTGCCGTACGAATTGAAGCCGAGAGATGTTGAACGGCGTTTGTTTGCTTGTGAACAGCTGCTTGAAAGGCAAAGACGGAAGGGATTTTTGCATCGCATTGTGACTGGGAACGAAAAATGGGTTCATTACGATAACCCCAAGCGCAGAAAATCATGGGGAGTTCCCGGCCATGCTTCCACGTCGACGGCCAAACCGAATATTCACGGCTCCAAGGTCATGTTCTATATTTGGTGGGACCAGCTCGGCGTAATGTATTATGAGCTGTTAAAACCGACTGAAACAATCACAGGCGATCGGTATCGAACGCAATTGATGTGTTTGAGCCGAGCATTGAAAGGCAAACGGCCGCAATACAACGAGAGACACGATAAAGATGATTTTGCAGCATGACAATGCTCGACCCCATGTTGCGAAAGTGGTCAAGACATACTTGGAAACGTTGAAATGGGAAGTCCTACCCCACCCGCCGTATTCTCCAGATGTTGCTCCCTCTGACTATCACTTGTTTCGATCAATGGCACACGGCCTGGCTGACCAGCACTTCCGGTCTTATGAAGAAGTAAAAAATTGGTTCGATTCGTGGATCGCCTCAAAAGATGACCAGTTTTTTCGACGCGGGATTCGTACGCTGCCCGAAAGATGGGAGAAAGTAGTGGCCAGCGATGGACAATACTTTGAATCATAAATGTATAACCAATTTTTTACAATAAAGCCTCGAATTTCGGAAAAAACGGCGGAAGCAAAGTTGTACATCTAATACATAAAATTTTGTGGAATTTAACTTGGCGCCAGTTTTTGTTAATATCAAATATTTTATACGAATGATATATATCATTAGAGTTAAGTAAATAAAAAGATAGTACCACTTGGGTTTTACTTTTTATTTTAATGGAATTTACCTTGATTAAAAATGTAGCATCTGGATTTTTATTTTTCTTTTAGTATATTAGTTTTTTTTTCGGAGTTTTTAACAGAAAATTAAAGTTGTCATTACTTGGATTGGAATAAGAAGGCCTTCAATAAGAATATCTTTGAAGAATAACTAAAAATTATTATTATTTGGGTGGTACACTTGGGTTTTATTCAAAAAGCAAGTATATTTTTAGCGCCTTTTTTACAAAGGTAAGTTTGTTTGTTACCGTATTTGCTCATGCCGATGAAAATAGTTGCTAAAATATATTATTATATATTTTTATGCTTATAAGAAAATGCAGTACAATGTTGCTAAAAATTTCTGAAAAATTTCTTAGAGCTCTATGAAAAAAAATAAACAATTTTTGTGTCTTGCTATTTTTCTGTAAAGTTGATAGTATTTGAATAAAAAAATTATTGAAGATCAATATTCGGAAATTTTTAGTAATTAATACCTTGTTAACTATTGCGAAAATTGCAAAATGGCAGAGGACTTTTCGACTCAGTTTAGTCCATTCTACCGCTATGCAAGAGTTTTATCGTTAACTATCAAACTCTGTATAATATACCGCTTTTATATACAGGGTATCCTAAAATCAATGATAAATATTTTAAAAACAAATTCGTAATAATATTTTAAAACAGAGAGTCTAATACGAAAATACCGAGGTATAGTTTTCAAACAGAAAAGTTCAACAATTATGAATGATAGGACTCGAACATTCAAATGTGGCCACATCATTGTGAAAGTACTGAAGCTTGTTATTATCGTAGGAATAAAATTCGAAGAACCTTCGTACTGACTATCTTATCACCCCTAAGCGTGCAAAATTTTAGTCCTGCTACAATTTGTAATTTTTTAACTTTTCTTATTTGAAAATTATCTTAGCCTCGACACTTTTGTATTAGACGACTTAAAATATAAAGAATATTTTTCTTTTTTAAATATTTATCGTCGGCTGTTTTCTCCTCTTATCTGAAATTACGTCTAAAATCTTATGTCCGTAATTCTATAGGTCTGTTTTCTGTGACGGGACTAGTGTATGTACACTTTTAGAACTTGAAGTAAAAAAGGTATGTGTCTGATATTTGTCGAAAGCGAGAAAGAGAATTCTAGTGCAGTATAGTGAAGGGGAACAGAAAACAAACCGTTGAAATCGCTGTGAGATCTCGGACTGAAAAAAAATTAACAAATCACATTTGAACAATTCGACCAATTGATCAGTGCGATATTAATTTTTTCTCCATCCAAGATCTCGGAGTGATGTTCTAGAACTTCTAGTTCGAATACAACCTTCATTCTCAAATAATCTAAATTCTAAAACATTTCTGGAAAATTTGAAATATAGCAATATAATATAGTATAGGACTGTATATGTGTGATAACACAAACTATAGAAATCAAAGCCTTAAACGGTCTAGCTGGATTTTAATGCTTGTATAAATTTTTCTTATGTAAATTTATATACTACGTATGTAGTCCCCAGAAACGCGCGCCGAAATAATTTTTCGGTTTTGAAACGCTAACTCTACTAAACTACCACAGTAATATCACGAGTTAAATTGACTAGTAATTTTACAAATTTTTGATGCTTATTCGCATCTTCGAAACGATCTTAATAATGTTGAATGACATATTAAAATCTGTAAATAATTAATTCTTATTACGAAAAATATTACCTCGGCCGGGAGTCGAACCCAGATCTCTTGCATTCTATGCGAGCGTCCTAAGCCTTTAGACTACCGAGGCTTTAGTGATATTCTTCGCAATAATTTAAAATAAAGCTTTGAAATTAATCTAATTCGATCTGTTATCGATCCCGAACATTATTATAAACTATTTTTCTCTTTTTTCGTTATTAGTATTGCGACGTCTTAGTAGCAGAAATACAGGAAATGTTGGCAAAGCTCCCTGATCCTTTACCAGGTGTAAGATGTCATGAAAAGAGAGGATGGCTGCCAACTGATTTTGACGTACAGTGTAGAGAAATTTTAAATAAACAAGTACGAGCTGTTTTGAGAAAAAGGATGAATATTCCTGAGGATCGTAAGTATCAATGTCAGTAAGTTAAAGACAAATTTATTGATAATAACAGAACTTACATTTTTATTACAGATCCAACATCGCTTCCACGAAAACGGAAATATGGCATTAAATTAAAATATAATAAAATGATTAATAAAAAAACAAAAAAAAATACAACAAATTCTACAGAAATTCAGGCTAATATTACGTTTATTTCGAAATTAACAACTGAACATGATTAATAATGAAAGTTGTAAAGCTTGAATTTAAGCAATCGAAGTGTTATGATTATGTAAAAAAAATTTCTGAAATCGTGTGCTCCTTTAAAAATATTAAAATATAAACAAAACAATTCTTTGTCTGAAAGGCATATACCTCTAACACCAGATAGCAGTAGCGATTATTTCAAATCCTTTATTAAACACATGGAATCAAAAATAAACGTTTCGGTCCCAACCGGACCATCTTCAGTATTAACAGTATTATTATAATTAATTAGAATGATCTTATCATACGCAACATAATTATACAATTTAGATAAGCCGTCAATCTTACTTAAAAATAACTTCTGGTCATATAATTTTAGCATCTGTCATTACATAAAAAAATTTGTTTTTCTCTCTTTTCTTCTAAAAACGGAAGTCATGAATTTCTTCCGTCACTTATGCTTCACATTTTGCTAATCTCCTTTATCACATCAAAAAATCCTTGCTGCATCACACAGAGTTACCAGATTCTATCAAATTTTTTAAATCTTTAATATTCAAAAAAACTAGAATTTATTTTAATTATTTTCTTATCACATACCTGTGCGATTATGTTAATTTAACGTTACCAGTCATTTCTTTCTTAATACATCGCAGCTCAGCATAAATTCAATGATAGAACACAAACTTCCTGATTCTAGTAATAACACTATTATTAATACAAAGAAACAATTAAGACTGTTATATCTTAAAACGCACCTATGTTCCACTATCTTATAATCCAGTCCATAACGTCAACGCGGATAACTTTCAGTATCTTACAAATTGTGGTGACAAACTAACATCTCAACGTATATCTCCAACTTATATAAATCGTAAACAAGTGGAGAGGGAAGCCGTTATATTTAAGAGATATTTAACAAAGGAAAATATGATTCTGGAAATTTCTCTGTGTCTGTCTGCTTGTTCATGCCGTTAATCTGTCTTTTAATACAAATCATCTCTGATGTGAGTCTTTTATGAAAGAATAGCTCTGTGTCAAGTATTTGAATATTTTCCCAATCTAAATTATATCCTAATTTCACTTGGTGATCCGAAACAACTGAACGAGTATCCTTTGTTTTCTTAATATCAGCTTTATGTTCCTTTATCCTAGTACCTAATTTCCTTTTTGTCTGACCTACATATGTTGAATCACAATTTGTGCAATTAATCTTGTACACCACCCGAGAACTTTCCATTTTTTCCAGTTTGTCTTTACCTAATTTAATAACTGAAGTTAAGGTGTTAATCGGTTTATATGCTACCTTATAATTATTTTTGTCTGCAGTGTGCTTAAATTTTTCAGAAACGTTCTGTATGTAAGGTATACAGGGTGATCCAAAAGTATGGAAACGGCCAAATAACTGTGGAGTCGGCTATTTTTAAAGATATCGAAATGGGACTAACGGCATTCGAAAGAGAATCGTTTGTACCCGTTTGTACCTCAAAGGGTTCGGAGATATATAGGGGTTGCGCAAAAATTGAAAAGCGCTGTATCTTCGAACCCTTTGAGGTACAAACGAAAGTAAGAAAGGTACAAACGGGTACAAAATATTCTCTCTCGAATGCCGTTGGTCCCATTTCGATATCTTGAAAATTGGCCGACTTCCCCTCTTGGCGTATTTCTGAAATTTTGAAAACGCTGTATCTCCGAGCCCTTTGAGGTACAAACAAAAGTAAGGGCGATACAAACGGGTACAAACGATTCTCTTTCGAATGCCGTTGGTCCCATTTCGATATCTTAAAAATTGGCGAATTTCGCTATATAGAGGTTGCGCAAAAATT
>NW_017299674.1:305422-307922 GCF_001594075.2 Trachymyrmex cornetzi
TAGCCACAAATGGTGCATTCACTCTCACGTAAAATGGTATCGCTTTTAAATAAAATCTTTCTTAAATCTACGCATCGCTCTTATAACCCATGTCTTACAAATCTAAAAAATAAATTATCTTATTCTTAATTTATGCTATTTTTAAAAGATATACAATAAATATAGAAAGATAAGTAAATAAATACTACTTGAATTTCACTTTTTGATTTGTGTATGCGTGCGTGTGTGGGTATAGTTATTATACAGGGTGATCCAAAAGTATGGAAACGGCCAAATAACTGTGGAGGAATGCACTTTGGGGAAAAAAGTTTCAGACAAAAGTCTTAGGTTTTTTTCCTGGCTATTCAATCGTGACCTGAGATTTGACCTTGACCGTGACCTTGAATGTCATTTCAAGGTCAAATTTACTTTTTTAAATAGGAACACATATTTTTGATCACAGGAATGGAAACAGCGGAAATTTTACGTCCGGCTGTGACTTTGATCATGACCTTGACCATGCCTTTGAAGGTCAGTTCAAGGTCAAGTTGACATTGTCAATGGAAATTTTTGTAAATTTTCCTGTAAATTGGTATCTAGGGGTTTTCGGGGTCGCTGATTACGATTTTGAAGTCGATTTTCAAAAATTCAAGATGGTGGATCCAATATGGCTGACGAAATTTGAAAAAACTATTGAATTTTCCTGCAAATTGGTATCTGGGGGTTTTCGTGGTCGCTGATTACGAATCTGAAGTCCGTTTTCAAAAATTCAAGATCCAATATGGAGACGAATTAAAAAAAAATTATTGAATTTTCCTTTAATTTGAATCTAGGAATGTTGTGTTGCTGACAACGTCTAGGATCTGCTATACCTGAAAAAATAAGGTACACCCAGGATGTGCCACGGAAAGGCTCCTAAGTACGATTTACGTCCCATTTTTTACTTCTTTTATTTTATTGTTTTTTTTGTTTAAAAAATTTTTTTGTTTTTTTGGTTTTTTTATTTTTTATAATTTAAAAGAAAAGAACATGAAACATGCAAATGAACAGAGAAACATTCCTACTTTTTAAATGTTAAACATCTTCTTTAGTGTGGTAGATTTCGAAGCATGGAACTACGCATAATCCTACATCACAGTCCTGACAAAAATAAAGTGTCTCTTTTCTCACTTTTTTACCGTTAATTAAGAACTCAACTTGATATTTACTAATAAAATTGATAAATATGATAATGGGAAGTCAGCGACTAAAAAACCCTTGAATATAATTTTTTATTAAAATTCACTCATTTTTTAATTTTTATGTCCCCCGTATTGGATTCGCCATTCTGAATTTTGAAATTCTCACTTTACATTCGTAATCAGCGACCCACAAAACCCCTTTGAACACAAGCTTTGAAGAGAGTAATTTTAAGATGATACACTTAAAAGCTTGTGTACAATGATCATCTTAACCCGCTACATTAACACTTACCTTAGTTGGCTAGGTGCTCACTTCATCTTGCCTTAGTTGGCTGGGTGCTCGCTTCATCATAAAAAATAAAAAGAAAACCCAAAAAACAAAAATTTTTTAAACGAAAAAAACCATAAAATAAAAGTAAAAAAAATGGGACGTAAATCGTACTTAGGAGCCTCCCCGTGGCACATCCTGGGTGTACCTTATTTTTTCAGGTATAGCAGATCCTAGACGTTGTCAGCAACACAACATTCCTAGATTCAAATTAAAGGAAAATTCAATAATTTTTTTTTAATTCGTCTCCATATTGGATCTTGAATTTTTGAAAACGGACTTCAGATTCGTAATCAGCGACCACGAAAACCCCCAGATACCAATTTGCAGGAAAATTCAATAGTTTTTTCAAATTTCGTCAGCCATATTGGATCCACCATCTTGAATTTTTGAAAATCGACTTCAAAATCGTAATCAGCGACCCCGAAAACCCCTAGATACCAATTTACAGGAAAATTTACAAAAATTTCCATTGACAATGTCAACTTGACCTTGAACTGACCTTCAAAGGCATGGTCAAGGTCATGATCAAAGTCACAGCCGGACGTAAAATTTCCGCTGTTTCCATTCCTGTGATCAAAAATATGTGTTCCTATTTAAAAAAGTAAATTTGACCTTGAAATGACATTCAAGGTCACGGTCAAGGTCAAATCTCAGGTCACGATTGAATAGCCAGGAAAAAAACCTAAGACTTTTGTCTGAAACTTTTTTCCCCAAAGTGCATTCCTCCACAGTTATTTGGCCGTTTCCATACTTTTGGATCACCCTGTATAATAACTATACCCACACACGCACGCATACACAAATCAAAAAGTGAAATTCAAGTAGTATTTATTTACTTATCTTTCTATATTTATTGTATATCTTTTAAAAATAGCATAAATTAAGAATAAGATAATTTATTTTTTAGATTTGTAAGACATGGGTTATAAGAGCGATGCGTAGATTTAAGAAAGATTTTATTTAAAAGCGATACCATTTTACGTGAGAGTGAATGCACCATTTGTGGCTA
>NW_017299674.1:309124-316830 GCF_001594075.2 Trachymyrmex cornetzi
GAGGTACAAACGGGTACAAACGATTCTCTTTCGAATGCCGTTAGTCCCATTTCGATATCTTTAAAAATGGCCGACTTCCCCTCTTGGCGTATTTCAGAAATTTTGAAATCGCTGTATCTCCAAACCCTTGGAGATATAAACGAAAGTAAGAGAAGGACAAACGGGTACAAATGAGTCTCTTTCGAATGCCGTTGGTCTCATTTCGATATCTTGAAAATTGGCCAACTTCCCCTCTTGGCGTATTACCGAAATTTTGAAAACGCTGTATCTCCGAGCCCTTTAAGGTACAAACGAAAGTAAGGGAGGTACAAACGGGTACAAACGATTCTCTTTCGAATGCCGTTAGTCCCATTTCGATATCTTTAAAAATGGCCGACTTCCCCTCTTGGCGTATTACCGAAATTTTGAAAACGCTGTATCTCCGAGCCCTTTGAGGTACAAACGAAAGTAAGGGAGGTACAAATGATTTTTTTTCGAATGCCGTTGGTCCCATTTCGATATCTTAAAAATTGGTGATTTTAGCTATATAGGGGTTGCGCAAAAATTGAAAAGTTCTGTATCTCCGAACCCTTGGAGGTACAAACGGGTACAAACGATTCTCTTTCGAATGCCATTGGTCCCATTTCGATATCTTGAAAATTGGCTGACTTCCCCTCTTGGCGTATTACCGAAATTTTGAAAACGCTATATCTCCGAGCCCTTTGAGGCACAAACGAAAGTAAGGGAGGTACAAACGGGTAAAAACGATTCTCTTTCGAATGCCGTTGGTCCCATTTCGATATCTTACAAATTGGCGAATTTTGCTATATAGGGGTTGCGCAAAAATTGAAAAGTTCTGTATTTCCGAACCCTTTGAGGTACAAACGAAAGTAAGGGAGGTTCAAACGGGTACAAACGATTCTCTTTCGAATGCCGTTAGTCCCATTTCGATATCTTTAAAAATGGCCGACTTCCCCTCTTAACGTATTTACGAAATTTTGAAAATGCTGTATCTCCGAGCCCTTTGAGGTACAAACGAAAGTAAGGGAGGTACAAACGATTTTCTTTCGAATGCCGTTGGTCCCATTTCGATATCTTAAAAATTGGTGATTTTATCTATATAGGGGTTGCGCAAAAATTGAAAAGTTCTGTATCTCCGAACCCTTGGAGGTACAAACGAAAGTAAGGGAGGTACAAACGGGTACAAACGATTCTCTTTCGAATACCGTTGGTCCCATTTCGATATCTTGAAAATTGGCCGACTTCCCTTCTTGGCGTATTTCTGAAATTTTGAAAACGCTGTATCTCCGAGCCCTTTGAGGTACAAACGAAATTATGGGAGGTACAAACGTGTACAAACGATTCTCTTTCGAATGCCGTTGGTCCCATTTCGATATCTTAAAAATTGGCGAATTTCGCTACATAGGGGTTGCGCAAAAATCGAAAAGCGCTGTATCTCCGAACCCTTTGAGGTACAAACGAAAGTAAGGGAGGTACAAACGGGTACAAACGATTCTCTGTCGAATGGCATAAATGAAATTAAAAAATATTAAAGTTGGGCGCTGGCCATTTTTTATATTTCATTTTTTGTTTAACTGTTTGGCGTACAAACGAAAATAAGGGAGGTACAAACGGGTACAAACGAAGTATAAACGCCCTATAGTATTAATTTTTATTTTTGATAAAGTTGGGCGCCAGGTTCACATCGGTACTTTAAATACACAGAGGTATTGTCAAACACAAAAATGACTTTGTGTTTGTAGACCTTGCTGCAAATTCCCATGGGTTTTTTCATGGGTTCCTATAGATAACTATAAGATTCTATAAGAGCTTGTGTAGTTACCTATATGTATTCGTAGGACATCCATAGGAATGCAATAGGTTAGTATAGGTACCCACAGGAATGTGGACAGATGCCTCCATGAGAACTAAAAGGATGTATAGGATACCAGTTTGACGTATAGTAACATATAGGCGTATGTAAGACAGTGGGGAGGTACCCCATCGAAACTGAAAGTGCCTATAGGCTCAGGATTGGCAAAAGTCCAAATTTTTTGGATAAAGTCCATGCCAGTAGTAAAAACCGGTATTTTCCGGAAAAAACCGGCAAAAACCTGGTCTTTTCTATTAAAAATAATCAAATAAATAGATTTGATTATTTTGAGTAAAAATACATTAAAAGGAAGACATAAGGACCCTGTATGGGCTTGCTTTGAATCTTGTACAGTTGATAACATTATTAAGCAGAAATGTATTGCTTGTGGAACATTAGTTAGTGGAAAAGCTCCACGACTGAAACAACATCTTCAAAAGTGTAGTAAGTTTGAAAAGAACGATGATGATAATTCAAGTAAAAGTGAATCAAACAGGAAGAGTGAAATGAATAAATCAAGTAAAAAAAGAGATGCATCGATACCGAATCACCTTCATGTTCTTATATTTAAAAAAAAAGCAGCAGTTTTATAGTTTTTACCAGTTTATTATTCCAGTGGATAAACTCCGGACCGGTAAAATCCGGAATTTACCCTGGTTTTTTCGATCCACTGGATTTTTTCTACCAACCCTATATAGGCTATCATAGGATAATGATGTATACACATTTCTGTCCTAAATACACCTAAATGTTCCTATACGTCAAGATGCAGTATCCTATAGGTCTTTAATTCCCATAGGCATCTCTTTCGCATTCCTATGGGTACCTATACTAACTTGAGAGAAGAATTTTATAGAAATAATTAAAAATAATTCAAACTGAATATAACTCCACATTATAAATTTAACAGGGTGTTTTTATATATATTTTAGGTTAATATTCTTATGGCTTCTGCGGGTGCTTTCTATATAAAGATTATGCGTTTGAAAGGTTTTCTCCGTGTCTAGATCCATTCTTGAAATTCCAACGTTTCGTACTAAATTTCCTATGTCATGCTATATATACATGCTGCGTAAATCCTGTAGGTATCTACTGTAAAAAATTTAGAGGAAATAGGCACAACAGAGAAGCTATCAGCGTCATGGCTGTGTGGCTCAGTGACAGAACGGAAGTCTACCAATTCGGAGGAAAGACCAGGCCTGGGTTCGAGACGAGGAACACCTGATATTTTTCTCTGTTGTCATCAATTCTTTACACTGTACAAGCTCCTACAGAGGCTGTGTTCCAAAATTTACTGTCAGCACTGAAAATCTATAGTGCACATAACATAAACTATAGATTTTCAGTACTGGCAGCAAATTTTGGAACAGAGCCAGAATCTTGGTCCTCTATAGGAACCCATGAAAAAACCCATGGGAATTTACAGCAAGATAGGAGCCTCCTCCCATGGGGACCTGTCGAATTTACCATGGGTACCTATGGTTAGGCAAACCCATAGGAAAATTCCCCATGGGAAATGCAGGGTGCAGACGGCCCTAAGAGGCTAATAACTAAGTTATTCGGTACACTGCTAAGTTCGTGTTTGAACCATGAGGATATCAAATCTTTTAGAATGAAAAACAAAGTGTCAACCGTAAGGGGAGGAGAATTACTGGGCTGGGAAGGATATGAATCCCCCCCAGAACGAGCAGTCCCGCGCGACAGATAAGTATAGGCGGCAGCACCCCGCTCGGCCCGTGGAGGCCCCCTGCCATTGGGAAAGAAAAGCTATTCCGAGTGAGACTTATACAAATTACCAGTGGCAGCCATATCTTTAGGGCGCCTGGAACGCGTAGGAGAGGAGAAAGGGACGGGTGATGCGTTTTTCATGTCCTGACGAGAAGAGGAGGGAAGACCCGTATAGTCTCTCGCCCTATGCTTGGTGACCGAGGCATATAAAAGCGCTTGTGCATTTGCGCTGGCAGAAAAGCCGTTAAATGGAGGATCCTGGTCAGATTAAAAATTGAAGGGCGCAAAACTATTATTTGTCGGACAATTAAGGTTGTCTCGGCCGTATGGATGGAAGAGGCTTCCTTGTCGGGTCTGCCTAGGAGCAGCGTTAAAAAGAGGGAATTTGTTGAAATCTAACCACGGATCTAAGAGACGATCTGCTATTCGAATTGCTAAGTGAAATTCTGATCTTTGCTTCCCTTCGCCAGATGTTCTCGGCAGCCGCCAAATGTAATACAGCCTTGTGTTCCACGATTATTGGGCAATCGTGTGAAGTCGCAAAGTGACCGCCCATACAATTAATACATGTTGGCGACTGCGATTTGAGAAGGCACACGGCATCTCCATCATGTATCTCCTTAGGATCCTTACCGCAATAAAGACACCTGCCGCGAACTTTGCAATTTGCGCTTATATGGCCTACTCTGTAGCAGAAATAGCAATTACGCACGCGTGGAACATAAATCGAAATTGCACGCTTTATTTTAAAAAGAGCTACGTAGTCGGGGAGCCGTTGCCTCTCAAATTTGATGCAGAGCGTGCGCGAGGTAGCATAAGAAATTTTTCTATTAACTTTTATGCGCTTGTTTAGTCTGGTGACGTCTAGAACTTTAACGGGGGATTCTATGTATTGTTTGACTACTTCTACATTTATCTCTTGAGCGACGTCTTTAATGATACCAGTTCTGATGACTCTCTGTAATGGAATAAAGGCTTTAAACTTGTGTTTATCCAAGAGTGGATTATTAAGCAAATTATTGGCGGCCTGTACTGAATTAAGTTCGATCGAAACTTAGCCTCGGCCAATTTTCTTAACCTCTCTTATGTCACTTTTATTTCTGTAACGATCCGCCCGACCACTGTAGGGCGAAGAGCCACGGGAGGCGATACTGTATTATTGTCGTTTACTTCGTTGTTAACTGTGTGAATGTTCACTATAAAGGGGGAGGGGGGGGGGGGATCCCGATCAGAATAAACGCGGCGCATGAGATGAATACTACGAGAACGAGTCTCACCCGATGCACAAACGCCCTCACCAGGACCTGCAAACTGGCCGTACCAGCATTAGTGGCGCCTCTATGATATATTCCCATGTAACTGAACTAAATGAATGTATAAGTACGTGTCGGTAAATGTAAGCATTATATACGATTTTTGTGAATTTTTGGAAAGTGTTGCCGGTGGCTTTGACTGTGCCAGACTGTGCCTAGCAAGCTTGGCCAAATTTACCTCAAATTTACCTCGTCATTGAGGAAGAAGAAGAAGTGTTCAATAAACATTATTTGCAATAATGGTAAGAGCATGTTGCGTGTCCACTTGCCACTCTGGGAAGAATGTACCATCCCTATTGCCAAAGAATGTTGAACGTCGCAAGTTGTGGTTAGAAATTTATTAACTGGAAATTTATTACAATATAGTTAAGAAGGCATACACCACGAACGCCAGATGGGAATGGCTTGAAAATTTATTTGTATTTGAAATATTACAATAAAATAAACGTTTCGGTCTTAAATTAGACCTTCCTCAGTATTACAAAAATAGTCAATAATAATTTATTACGCATATAATTAGTTAAAATTAACGAATATAAGTTCTATATGTTGTCAGCAGATGATTTGATAACGCTCTTAAATAGATTTGATTATGCTAGACGGCACCGTGGAAATTTATTAACTGGAAAAGTGGAAGTAGAACATGACGCTAATTTTATGTATGTCGCGGCTAAAAGAATATATTCTAAGAAAAAAAATAGATTCCCTCATGTCTTTCGAATAGAAATTAGTATGTATGATACATATAATTTTTAATAAAGCATTGCAATAAAAAATAATTTTGTCTTTAATTTCATTTATACATATATGGTATATATATGCAACAATGGACGCCCATATTTAACCATATTGCACCATATTGCTAGTTCCGATTTACCGAGGAACATATCTCAAGCGGCGCCACAAACGCTAAATTATAGGGCTGTTTGGAAGCCCTGGCCCTCACTCTAAGCCATATTGTCGGCGCCATTGGAACGCGCTAAAGCAGGATTCAAAATGACAGGCGGCACCGACCAGGGTCTGCAAGCTGAGGCCAAAACCGAGGTTTTACTTGTAGTAACCGCGCGAATCCTTGGTGGCGCTGCTATCCCTGCAAAACGAAGTATGCTCTCACAAATGTAGCCAAAACCTATGGTTGTAAGCATGATGCACAATGGTCAACAATGGTTCTAAGCAGCTCTAACACACACAAATATGAAGAATAGAATAAGTAGCTCTAAGCCCATCCACATCTAAGCCTGTCTAAGCCAATGTTTACATGTATTATGTTGTTGACGAATTATGAAAAATTAAATCTAACAGGTATGTTAGATTTTTACATGTATATTCTTGTATTTACTTTTATTATTTTTATGTATCTAATATTGTTTATATTGCATATAAATTATATTCTATAAAGTTTAAAGAATATATAGTTTATTATTGTACAGAATATAATTTATATTTACAGGATAAAATAAATAATTTTTGTAAATTTTTTCTATGTTCTTTATTTCTATTAGCTTTTAGCATTTTGCCTCTATATAATTAAAATAAGAATATCTTTCTCCTTTTAATTATTTCTTTTAGTATGACATTATTTTATAATTATTTGTAATCCTTTAAAATAAGAAATGTGCTTCTCTAATTCACACAATAAATTATTATTTTATATAATATCTAAAACTATAAAATAATTTAGGTTGTTTCGATCAGTTCCGATATTTACTGTCAGTTTAAAAATCTATACGTACGTAACGTATACTACAGATTTTTAGTACTAGCAGTGAATATCGGAACTGATTGGAACGTAAAGATCAGGTTAGCTCATTTGAATAGGTCGCCATATTGATTTAATTCGGCCCCGCCAACTCCAGTTGGCGCTTTCCGCAGTGACCTCTTCTACTAAAAGGACAGCTTGCAGGCCCTGGCACCGACCCAACGCCGGGCCTATTGGGCGTGGCGCTGAACCTTTTCGACTTACCCTGAGATGCCTCCGTGTCGACTTCACGGTCCCTGGTCGTTTTCTTTCTAGACGACATATCATTCTCACAATCAAGAGCCATAGGTACTGTGGAATCAGAAGGATCTTTACTCAGAACGCCGGTTGAGACTCGGCGACCGAGTCGGTATCCGACCAGGATGCAAATTCCTGAGGGGGAAGAGGAGAGGATACACTGTGCAAAAGAGTCTGCCTGTTCACAAATTCACTAAAATGCTCAAGCATTACGTTTAGACGCGGAGAGAAAGCCCGGATCCTCATACGGGCAACAGCGCTTTGACACCGAACGCTTATTGATGAAAAACGGGCGATAGGGGTAAATTTTATCCCCACAACCGGCTTTTCACCAATTAGCGCTCTGTGTCAAAGCGCTGTTGCCCGTATGAGAATCCGGGCTAAGAATCCGGCGTGGATGCGGGGAGACAACATGGCGCCGGTTATCCCCTCGCACCGCCGGCCGAGGCCGAAGCCGCGCTCATGAGCTCGTACCGATGTTAATATGCAAATGAAGGAGTCACTGGCAGCTAAGGCGTCACAGCTAACCTGCTGAGAAGCAATAAAATAAACACGCGAGGCATAAATCCAACTGCCGTGTACAAGGAATCCGAAACTCATTCGAACGCGTCCACACCATACGAAGCACCATTCGCGACCTATAGAGTTCAGTCACTGACTACATTTACACGGCACCCTTAATCGAGTTTAATAACATCCGTAGTTATGAAACTGGCCAATCACAATCATTCCATTCTCCCGACGAAAAGCTATGATTGGCCAATTTCATAACTACGAATGTTATTAAACCCGATTAAGTGTGCCGTGTAGCAGAGGT
>NW_017299674.1:317793-318981 GCF_001594075.2 Trachymyrmex cornetzi
GCTTTAAGCCGGTTCTACATTAGTTGCAAGCCGATCGCAAGTTTGTTGCGACAACCAATATGAAGCGTTGATTTCAAAATGCAAGCTTCAGATTGGCCGTCGCTACAAACTTACGATCGGTTTGCAACTAATGTAGAACCGGCTTTATGCAAGAGTGTGTGTCTGGCTCTAAGCGGGGAGCACAGCTTCTTGCATAACGCATAACACGTAATACATCAGAATATGTACCAATCGGGAGGATCCCGTTTGTCTACAGTTCTGATTGTACACACCACTCATATCAACTGGTGTCTAGTAATTTTTTACTGTTTTGCCAATGAGATTATTTTATTTTTAAATTGGCCAATCAGCGATACATGTGTGCAATATGTGATGTGCGCAATCGGAGCCCTCCCGTACCAATCGAAGTTCTCCGTTTCTTTCCCTTCCATGTAATAGAGAACTCTGGTTGGTTCAATAGTCACTGTAACCCTCGGTGGAAACTTAATCATAAGGCCTGTTCTTTTTGGCTAAACGTTTTCAACAGTTCATCTTTCTTCCTCTTCTTTCCTTCCGGATAGAAAAGGAAAAAAGATGAACTGGTACAAAAGTTCAGCCAAAAAGAACAGGCCTATAGATAGCGACAGAACACATCCGCTCGAGCGACCTCTTAAGACACTTACAACGCTCAGCTCTTAGGATATGAGCACAAGGATTGCCGTAACGCTTTACGGCAGTCTTGCCGTAAAGCGTAAAGCCTATCGCACATGAAATACATAATAGAGCATAAACATAACATAAGACCGCTCGACCAAAGCAATCCTTGTGCTCATACCCTTAGCTCTTTGTCTGTTCGCAAATTTTGGATTGATTTTTAGCGTGGATAATACAGAGATTGATAGAAAGAATTTAATTACTCACATGATGTAGAGATGGCGCCACATGAAGTATAATACCAAAGACATATAGCGTTTTCGATTGGGCAAAAGTTAGTGCGCACCAGTGCGCACTCAGTTCACACCAACATGTTTATGCTCTATTATGCATTTCATGTGCGGTAGGCTTTAGAGCCCAGACACAAGCTTTTGCATAACGCATAACGCATAGTGCATACACTGAGAAACCCATTTAGTTGAATCAATTAATTTCTTGTTTGGATATGGGCAAACAAATCCTTGGTTGATACAATAAAATAATTTAGTTCAAGCC
>NW_017299674.1:320386-321976 GCF_001594075.2 Trachymyrmex cornetzi
GCGCGATCCGTATCTAAGTAGTGTATCAAATGTGGTCGACATTAATGAGAGAGAGGGACCGTGGGAGACGGCCAATCCCCCTTTCATTTTCTCTCCCATTACACCATTGAATGGAATGAGATAGAAATGGCCGTCTGCCACGGTCCTTCTCTCTCATCCTTATCGATCATTTTGGGGTGATCCCGATTGACCACGGCTCGATTGGACACCACCAATCACAGCGACCGGTGCTTAGGAGCTTTGTAGTCTGAAGCGCTGTGAGTGGCTCGTGTCCAATTGAGCCGTGTCCAACTGGGTGCCACCCGATCATTTTGATACACGGATCGCGCAGTTTATTCTCTATGACTACATTTACACGGCACCCTTAATCGAGTTTAATAACATCCGTAGTTATGAAACTGGCCAATCACAATCATTCCATTCTCCCGACGAAAAGCTATGATTGGCCAATTTCATAACTACTGATGTTATTAAACCCGATTAAGCGTGCCGTGTAACAGAGGTCCATGCCTTTGTATAATACATATAAAACTAAATGATGTATTAAGGCCATTCTACATTGGTGCTATTGTAGCATCGGAAGCGTTGTATGTATCATACGATTTTAAAATTGAAGCATCAGATTGGCTGAAGTTACAAGCTTGTGACTTGCGACGTCTACGATACGACCAATGTAAAATGGCCTTTATATTGTATAATACCATAGGCCTGTTCTTTTTGGCTGAACTTTTGCACCAGTTCATCTTTTTTCCTTTTCTATCCGGAAGGAAAGAAGAGGAAGAAAGATGAACTGGTGCAAAAGTTCAGCCAAAAAGAACAGGCCTCATGTATAATATATACTATGTAAAAACCTCGTGTATAATACGTGCCCAATCCTGACTGTGACGGTAGTGTCGCTGCGCGTAATTTAGCGCCGAGACACTACCAGTGGTTCCAGATCCAGTAAATTACTAGAATACGCAGGTTACGCTTATGCTGGATTCACACTGCATCCGATGTGCGTCGTACGACGCTCTGCAACCAATCAGAAAACAAGATTCCATGGATTTTGCTTCGTATCATCGGAATCCTATTTTCTGATTGATTGCAGAGCGTTGTACGACGCACATCGGATGCACAGTGAATCTAGCATTACACAGCCTTCGACTGAGTATGGATGTGTAGTATTGTGTCGACGATAACGGACAATTGAAACGCAACTTGTGTTGCCGTGTGCACGAAAACGTCTAAAAATATTGTAATTGGATAGCACCCATTGTAGATCCGGGGTTAGTTCGGATCTACAATAAATTTTTAAGCCTTAAGCTACAAGGAATGGAGGAATCACAATCAATTATTCTCCTCGCATTTAACTGAAGTTGGTCGATTACTTAATGGGCCTTCTACAATAAGCCGCAAGTCAGAACGTCAGAAGTCTTTACCAGTCTTAACCAAGTCATTCAAGTTGGCTGTTGGCCAACTTCACTGATTATGACTTAAGATCGCTTAGAACTTCTGACTTGCGGCTTATTGTAGAAGATCCATAAGGCTTAAAGCCCGTATCAGACTACCGACTCTGCAAGCCGACCCGACTGCCAACTCTGACTGTCG
>NW_017299674.1:322525-330767 GCF_001594075.2 Trachymyrmex cornetzi
AAGTTATCACATTCGAAGATTGCTTAGATGTAAACGGTGAGGAAGTTATCACATTGGAAGATTGCTTAGATGTAAACGGTGAGGAAGTATCTGCTGTACTTGTTTGGGGTAATGAACTTTGTGATTGTTGAACAAATGATGTCTTTGTTCTATAAATAAAATTAGAAAATTAGAAAAATGTAGAAAATAAGTACTAACAAATAAATAAAAGTATAAAAGCTAGATACTAGCTTTCTATGAGCTATATGAGGAACTAGAAACAACATATTTCTATATAACTCCCATTCCTTCCTCGGTTCATATCCAGAACCAGACGGTGGTAACATTTGTCGCCTATTCTCTCTGCTAAACATGTCCCTTAAAGATGACCACCGTCTTTCGATTTCTTCGACTAAAAAAAATTATGTATTATATGTTTTGTTTTTATATGTTATGTAATAATTTAAAAAAACAAACAATTACCTGACATATTTAGTGTATAACAATTTCTCAAATTTTCAGAAAGTTTTTGCCACAGATCTTTTTTCTTCCTAATATTTTTAAAATTCACATCGCGTTTGTCATATAAACAACGATTTTCACGAACAAATTCAATAATAATTTCATCAAGATTTAATGATTCCATGATAAAATATCTAAATCTTATTTAACAGTATTAGCAGTAAATATTTGAATAGCCATAGATGTATCCGTCAAAAAAGGTTATGTTTCATCTAGTCGTTGTCGTAAACGGAAAAAGATGGAAGTTGACCATCTTCCATTCCGACACCGATTGCCGATTCGCGACAACTTCATTCGCCAGCCGACACTCCAGCGCGCATGCGCACGACACCCGACTCCGTCATCCGGGTCTTAACCCCTTAGCTGTCAGGCGAAAATCAGCTTTTCGTGCCATTTTTGTCTTGGAAAAAAATTTTCATTGATTTATCCTATAATTTCAGTGTTATGGTTTTGGAGGTCGCTGAATCCGAATCTGAAATCGGATTTTCAAAATTCAAAATGACGGATCCAATATGGCGGACGCAAATTCGAAAAATGGTTTGATTTCTACAAAAATTTGTATCTCTAGATGTTCGTGATCGCGAATTTAGAATTTGAGTCCTGACTCTAGGGCCGGTATTCATAGTCGGTTCTTATTTTAAGACCGTCTTAAGTAATGCCTTAAGTCGCTAATGCGGCCTTCTGATTGGTTCATGACATCTTAAGACTGTACTTAAGACAGTCTTGAATATAAGATCTGACTATGAATACCGGCCTAGGTATCTGAAATTCGCATACATTATGACGAATAAAAATTCAGCAAACCATTCATGGTTTACAAATAGGAGATACAAATTTTTGTAAAAATCAAACCATTTTTCGAACTTGCGTCCGCCATATTGGATCCGCCATTTTGAATTTTGAAAATCCGATTTCAAATTTGGATTCAGCGACCTCAAAAACCATGATTTAACAAATTACAGTCGAATCGATGAAGTATAAACATGTTTTTTTTTCAAATGCGCACATATGCGTCATGAGACGAAAATGGCACGACTTTTTTCTGCGCATATGTGCGTCACTGACACTCAAGGGATTAAGACTTAAAACTATTGTAGATCCAGACTTATCGTTCATTACCTCGGATCTACAATAGGTATTTTAAGCCTTAAGCCGTAAGAAATTGACCAATTACAGTCGAATCCGAGAAGAATAAGCGACCATGATTCGCCTATTTCTTATGGTTTAAGGCTTAAAACCCTATTGTAGATCAGGACTTATGCCGGTTGTACATTAGTTGCAAACTAATCGCATGTTTGTTGCAACGGCCAATCTGAAGCTTGCATTTTGAAATCAACGCTTCATATTGGCTGTCGCAACAAACTTGCGATCAGTTTGCAACTAATTGCCTAGTTTACATCGTGCACTTTATACACGTACTAATGGTACGTTTCCACTGAGCGCGTCACGCGTCGCGTTGTCAAAGGAGAGAAAGAGAAGGGTTGTGTATTTATATAATCTTATCTCTTTCTCTCTTTCATGACGCGACGCGTGACGCGCTCAGTGGAAACGTACCATAACTTGTAACTTTCTATTAAATTATTGTAATTTCAGCGATGTATTCAAAGAATGGTGTATTAAATTGGTACAATATGCATCAAAATAATTAATTAAATACACATATCGTATATATGTTTACACGTATCGCCGAAATTAAGATCATTCAATAGAAAATTACTAGTTAGTACCCATTTAAAGTGCACGATGTAAACTAGGCCATTGTAGAATGTCGAACCAGCTTTAAGTCCGGATCCTCATACGGGTAACAGCGCTTTGACACAGAGCTCTGATTGGTGAAAAGCCGATTGTGAGGATAAAATTTACCTTCATCGTCCGTTTTTCACGAATCAGCGTTCGGTGTCAAAGCGCTGTTGCCCGTATGAGGATCCGGGCTAAGGCTTAAACACAATCCCTGCATTCGTTTGCGCAGCGGTTAGTGCAGAAGTATTATTTTATTCTTGTTGTTCATCGAGTGTTATGGGTATTCCACACAAACTTGCAGAGCCGCATAATCATATGCATAAAGAAAATTATCCAATCACATTTCTGTAATGAAGATAAACGTAAACTACGATTGTATGATTTTCTTTATGCACATGTTTATGCGGTTATGCAAGTTTGTGTGGAATGGCCCTTAAGGCCGCAGCACAGACTTTTGCATGACGCATAATGCATAGTGCATAAGCGAATCAACTAATCAAAATCTTTCCTTTTCTCCCATTCCGTAGAAAAGAAGAATTTCGATCGATTGACTGCGTTCAGCAGACTCAACAGTTTTGCAACCGTTTTGTGATTCTTCGCTGAGATAGAACTATTTTTATAAATCAAAAAGTATAATCCAATCAGCGCGACGAATCATAAAACGGTTGCAAAACTGCTGAGTCTGCTGAACGCAGCCATTGATTTCCTCTATACACTATGCATTATGCGTTATGCAAGAGTCTGTTAGCGTATTCGATTTACTGACTCGACCCGACTCCGAGTCAACGATCTGTTCTTTTTAGCTGCATTTCTTGCACAATATAGCTCTTCTTTTGCAGCTAAACAGAACAGACCATTGACTCGGAGTCGGGTCGAGTCAGTAAATCGAATACGCTATGTGCTGCGGCCTTTAAACAAGGAATCAACCAATCAAAATTCTTCTTTTTCATGGAATGAGAGGAAAGAAAAGATTTTGATTAGTTGATTCGTTTATGCATTATGCGTTATGCTTTATGCAAAGTCTGTGTTGCGACCTTAACGCATAACGCATAGTGGAAAAGAAGAATTTCGATTGGTTGATTCCCTTATGCGCTATGCATTATGTGTTATGCAAGAGTCTGTGTTGAGGCCATTAACCTCTACGCAAACGAATGCATCCAATAGGCACAGGTAGCCCCCTGACACTCCCATAGTTCCGATGGCTACGGAATGTCACCGTGGCAGTGATGGGAGCTGGCAAGAATTCTGGCCGCAGCACACACTCTTGCATAACGCATAATACATAGGGTGCGTTCCGTTTCTCGCATGATACGCATAATGCATCGTTTATCCTTGTTGCTTACCAAATGTTAAACAAAGACAATGTATGCATCATGCGCATCATGCGCGATACGGAACACACCTATAGTGCACAATGGAATCAACCAATCAAAATTCTTCTTTTCCATGGAATGAGAGGAAAGGAAAGCTTCTGATTAGTTGATTCGCTTATGCACTATGCGTTATGTGTTATGCAAAAGCTTGTGTCTGGGCTCTTCGTCTTCTCTAATGCCTTGTGTCCACGATGCTAGAAATCGGTCCGAGATCTCGGATGAAGAAAGCATTGACCAATCGCAATGGTCATGTGATCAAATTGTTCAAATGTGATTTGTTAATTTTTTCTCTGTCCGAGATCTTAGACCGATTTCTAGCATCGTGGACATCGGGCTTAAGAAACTGTGTGTGCATGCGTAAAGCAGTCTTAAGGGGTTATATCTGTTTGGAGCCCAAAAAAAAAGGGTTTTGTCAAGATTTTTCTGTGAATACATTTTTAAATTATAATCCACAACCAATGTACCAATCGATTAAGCAACTCTTCAGGAGTAAGAAAAAATTTTATTATTGACAATTTTTCACAAAATGGCGGCTGTGGGACCGCATAAACAATACAAGATTTTTCGAAGGTCCTCCGCGGCGAGCAGTAGAAGTCCCTTGGATCACCATCTGGAAGCATAAAAAATTTTTTTCATGAACTACATGAATTTAGCTAGTGAAGTACACACGATCATAATTTTAGAATTTTTTTCGCAGAATGGCGAGACTTAGAAAATAAATTCGCATTTTTGACGAAAAAAATCGACTTGAATTTTTTATTAAAAAAAATCCTCTTTATTAATTGTTAAAATCGTGTGTACTTCACTAGATAATCAAATGAAGAAGTTACAGTTAAATTTTCAAGTCGATCGGATGAAAACTCTTCGAGTTATACTGCTCGCCGATTTTGAAAACATGGTTTCGAGAAAAACGCGTTTGAAGTTTGAAAACACTGTAACTTTTCGAAATCATAATAATATGGTCCATAAAAATTTTTTTACCTTCTCTCTGCTATCCCAGCACCATACAATTACCCTTCCACGGCCGTATTTTGTTTCTCCAGCTCTTTTCTGGTCGATGTAATGCTGCGTCGAGCCTCTTTTGCGATATCGGAAAGTGAGTGCTCGGCGGCTTTGATGCGGTTTTCGTCTGATTCCAAACAAAAATCGTATAAATTTCGTCCAACCGTCAATCCAAGTGCATTGTAGATAGGAAATAAGCTTGATAAGCCATCATTAAAAGTGATAATGGCGATATCAGTCGCTATATCGAGCACAGTTTTTCCGCTTAACACAGCCTTCGGTGCGATGGACCACACGACCGAATTGAACGATTCGTTGGTATTTTGCGTGTATCCACCCAAGCAGCGTGAAAGAAGATCGTCCGAGCTAAGTTCTTCGTAGATCGGCTTTATCGCTTTGAAAACATCTTCATGCATAGGTGGCTTATGCGTAAAACTTGATGGCAAACCTGAAGTTTTGTCGCGTTGCCAAGAGCACCAAGAGTCGACACTTATCATGTTGCGGTATTTCATCAGAAGGTATTTTATGATATAAAGTCGCCCAGATATCTTTCAACATTTTTTCGACAGATCCAGTATTTCTTCGAATAGCAAGCCCGTAAAAAATTGTGAGTTCGTCAATAAGTTTATCAGTTAGTTTACCTCGGCCTCCAAGACCCTTAGTCGTTTTTTTTACATTACGTAGGCGACTTCCCATTCTTTTCTGCACATGACCAATGCACTCTTTTTAAGAAACACTTAAATTTTTATATGGTTTAGCATCAACAATACCTGTGTAGGTTCTTGAAACTCCATCACCAATATAATTGATGTATTTCACATCGTGAAGCATTTCGGAGCGTTGAAACATCTCTACTACCGCGTCAACTTCCATTTTCCCCGCCGATCCTTCGTGATTCGCTTGGCATTGCGAATCGTGTTCAGCATATCCTTCTTCATATTCAGCAGTACCTTTTTAGTTTCTTTTTCCAATACTCACAAGTTTTACAATATTTTGATTTTACACACACATCTAAAAAACTTTGCCGGTATGCCAGCCAATTAGCGTGATGATACCGAAAAGTGAAGAAAAAGCTCTCTTTCTCCATGAGCCGTCGCCTGATATTGTAAAGGTGCAGACACATGGAGCCGTCAAGCGTCAAGCAGCAGAGCAGCAACCAATTAGCGAGGCGATATAAGCAGTGTAGTAAACTGTGAAAAAAAAAAATTTTTACGCCATTGTTGACGCGTTGCCTTGTTGGATTTTCGATGCTACCAGCAAGCACCAAGCAGCAGTGTATAACGATCAAACTTTTCTACACTCATACGGCAATAATTAATATGTTCCTCTTGATTAAGACGTATTTCATTTATAAGATTGTGACCATCACCTTTATAAATTCGTCTACGGATTATAGGCCTTACCCAATAACGTCTATTTCTTCTAGCAATTCTTCTAGCATACCTTTTACGATAAACATATAGTAACGTTAATAACAGTAATCTTCGTCGACGTAAACGCTCTAAGTACTCGAAATTATCCATTTTAAACTTGTCTGTCAACGTCTAATTACTAATTATAATCATTTGCTGTTAAAAGTTTGTAGGTTATATTAGAGATGCTTAATATTGTCGCTTGACGCCGTCGCTTTCAATGTGAACAGCGAAAAATGCTCATAGGCTAGCATCTAAGCGATGCTGCTTGCTGCTTGACGCTTGACGGCTCCATGTGTCTGCACCTTAAAAGCCCATCGTTGTTATCGTGCTTAATAGACATCAGTTTTTCCTCTTCAGCTGCTTTTTTCATACATAAAGTGCGTACACGTGCGGTAGCAATTGCAATATTGGAAACGATCTTATCATACGTAACTTGAAAAATCGGCTTTGGAAGGTCCATAAAAGCACAAAACTTTTTGATCCCGTTGATACCGATGTCTAACAAGCGCATTGCATAAACAATACGTGTATGGATTTCATATGCACGGTCATTTATTAGTGGGCAACTATTTATTGGATTATCGCCACAATTTTTACAGGCTACAATGATTTTGGAGTCAAGCCCACGTCTGCTCCCCTCCGAAAATGACACCTCACATTTGCACTCTTTACATACTACAACTTGTGAAAGGGCAGTAAAAACAGTGACAAAATTCACGAATCGATAGCCGAAAGAGTCATCTACATCCCTATCACACTTATCATCATCCAGTTTCAGTTTTTTCGACGACGCGCTAACGAACTCCGAATCGCACTCAAATGAATGACGGTTAGGCGGGCGTCTACTTCCGATCTTGCTTCGTCTATGCGCTGTACTTCGATTTTTATTGCCTTTACGGCCTGCATACAACTTATCACTCATATTTCACTACTTTTCACTGATAAATAGAGTCAAAATAATAGCACAAACACGGAGCTACAACTCGAACTCCAACGTACAGCTGATTGACGAAACACGTGCTCTCACAATGGTAAAGACGAAGTATTCAGTCTATAATAATGGTTTTATAGTATGTAATGACATCTATGACTCAATTTTAAAGTATATTCTCGACGATCGGTAAGTTAGAGGCGTTTTTATGTGCGCGAGATTAAAAAATGCAGCGTCGACGATACAATCGAAATTTGCTATTTGTACGCTTCGGAGTTGCTCCAGAAAAATTAATTTTAAGAATATTTCTAAGTTGTTTTTATACACAAGGACGTTATTGATAATGAATTTAGAAATGTTTTAGCGTATTTAAGCCAATAAAAAAAAATAAAAAAAAAATTTCAAACAGATATAACCCCTTAACTTGGGAGGATCCCCCGTTTGCCTACAGTTCTGATTGTACACACCATATCAACTAATGCCTAGTAATTTTTTACTGTTTTGCCAATGAGATTATTTTATTTTTAAATTGGCCAATCAGCGATACATGTGTGCAATATGCGATGTGTGCAATCGGAGCCCTCGCCCTTAACTTGACGTATACATTGTATGATACTATAAGACCCCTAATAACGATGTTAAGAAAATTGTAGAGAGAAAAGGAAGTTTTTATTAAAGAAACATAGTGTTCATGAATAATAATAAATTTTCATATATATTTTTATATAAAGGGTTTTAAAAAAATAATATAATCGGTGAGAGAGATAGCATTCGCGAAAGCCACTATAATGACGTACAGTATTTAAGAGGTTAAAAGAGGAACAATTCATTACTATAACCTTAATTTAGGAAAAAATTTGGAACGCGTTGTAAAGCGGGACAAAGTGTTAAAATTTAAGATTGTCCCGTCTAATTTGGGACGGTTGGTCACTATGGCCCAGTTCCACAACTCATGGTTAACTATTAACCGAAGTTCAATTTGTTTCTCTTCTCTTTCCAATTCTAGAATTGGAAAGAGACAATGAATAAGTTGGTACGAGGTGATCCCGATTGACCACGGCTCGATTGAATACCATCAATCACAGCGACCGGTGCTTAGGAGCTTTGTAGTCTCAAGCGCTGTGAGTGGCTCGTGTCCAATTGAGCCGTGTCCAACTGGGTGCCACCCAGTTGAACCTCGGTTAAGAGTTAACCGTGAGTTGTGGAACTGGGCCTAAGATGTACAGGAGCCCCAAAAGCACCCGTATTCCGTATTGCTCCGTCATTAGATCGAGCTGCTA
>NW_017299674.1:331041-331747 GCF_001594075.2 Trachymyrmex cornetzi
TATTGTGTTTCCAGCTTTATAACAGTAACGACTAGATTCGCAACACACAGGATCGCGGACTTTCGGAGATTGAAGATCGCGAATAAACGGGGTAACAAAACCGACACCACCGATATAACCTAATCGAAGTAAATAACGTAAACATTTAGAATGCGCATGAGTCGCCATCTGGTGGTTCGGTGACATTCCGTGGTCACGCCAAACTCAAGAAATGAATGGGAGTGTCAGGGGGTTGGGCACAGGCAATGGGCACAGACAATAGGGAATAATGAGCCGTCTAATCAGAGGTCTGGTGTAAGATGAGCTCTGATTGGACGGCTCGTTATTCCCTGTTGCCTGTGCCTACTTTGTATGTGCCTATTGTGTTTAAGGCTGGATACCCATGAGATGTATTTACCGCGTATCGCGTAACCACGTAACCAATCAGAAGCGATCCACTGTTGTGATTTCGCGTTTTATTGATTATTGATTGGTTACATGGTTACGCGATACCAAAGATATAGAGAATGGACTGCGCGATCCGTGTGTCAAAATGGTCGATAGAGATGAGAGAGAGGAAACGTGGCAGACGGTCATTTCTATCTCTTTCCATTCAATGGTGTAATGGGAGAGAGAATGAAAGGGAGATTGGCTCTCCCAGGATCCCTCTCTCTCATTATTGTCGACCACATTTGATACACTACTGAGATACGGATCGCGCAGTCCA
>NW_017299674.1:332027-334518 GCF_001594075.2 Trachymyrmex cornetzi
CTTACGATTACGACTCAGTTGCGATCATCTTTGTGCGCGGACCCTAACCTGTGTATTCTAGTAATTTACTAGAATACGTTATTTTTTATTTACTATAGGTTTGTTCGCATCGCATGCTCCAACTAGAGTCCTAGATTTATCAGAGAGGCGGAACCGGCTTAAGTCAGTGAGCTCTGCTACACGACACGCTTAATCGAGTTTAATAACATCCGTAGTTATGAAATTGGCCAATCACAGCTTTTCCTAGGGAGAATGGAATGATTGTGATTGGCCAGTTTCATAACTACGGATGTTATTAACCCTTCCACCACACACCTCCTATTTCAATCATCCATCACACATGGGGTCTGCTGGACCCCAATGACTAAAGCGGCGATTGCGGCAGCAATTTTGACTATTTTAAATTGGCAAAATTCATGGATGTTCTTGAATGTATAAATAAAAAGGTAGAATAGTCGAAAAAAATTTTTTAAATTTTTAACATTGTTAAAAAAAATAGGAAATGTGAAAAAATGGAAAAAATGACCTTTTCTACTTAAAAAAACATAATTTTTTTATTTTTAAATAGTTTTCGCTAAAGTTTTAACCACATACTCTCGAGATGTTGCTCTTTAAGAAAAAAAATTGTACTATAGCGTAACTTTAAAAAAAGGTATTTATTTTGAGATATGAAGATGGCTGATTGGCAAAAAAATGCACTACGGGTAAATAAAAGGAAAGATGGAAGTAAAACTGAATTGTAACAATAACAATTAATGAAATATTGTAAAAATGTTTTATTTAAGCCTGACAATGAAAAATATAATGAAAAAAAGTACAAAAACGGAAAGAACTCATTCTTGAGTTGTCACACAATCAATGCAGAGACACGATCTGTGGGAATCGCACATAGGACGCCTGCACTTCGCACATTGTATTTTTGTTTTCCGGTCTCGTGTTCTCGGACAAATTGTACACCTTTTTTTTAATGATAAATTTGGATCGGCGAGTGGTTGTTCGGTCGGTCTTTTTTTTTTCAGCATCGTTAAAACTTGCAGCTTTACATCAAGTCTTAACGATGGAATAGCCGCTCTCCTTTGCAACTGCGGCCGGATGAGATACATTGCAAGATTTTTGACGCAATTTTTTCCGTACGTGTTTGGATGCGCATTAGGTGATTTACACAATAACAGGATGCGAGAGTTTACGACTGCCTGATCAAGCATACCGAAAAATATGCGTAAAGGCCATCGCTGACATTGCCTTGCTGTACTGTAATTGTGACAGAGTTGATCGAATGTATCAGTGCCGCCTTTAGTTTTATTATAATGCAGTATAATATTCAACTTATTGTTCGTAATTTCTGTCGTGTGCATGTACGACGAAATTACAAGAACGATTTTATTCTTCTTCGGCGAATAAGATGCGTTGTGTTGTTTTTATCGAAGCAAAATTTGGTTTCTGGCGGATTTTTCGAAGCAACTTTCATCTCTGCAGGTATTTCCCGTTTATTTTTACGGATGGTTCCTGTAATTGTCATTTTGAATGGCTCTTCTGCCATTCAATTAATAAGCGGGAGGTTGATAAACCAGTTATCGCACGTTACTGTTTTATTAGAGCCATGAATAGGTGTTGTAACTTCTCTGAAGAAATATTCCGCGCTTGGCTCTTCCGTGTTCGGCCGGAAAGATTTATCCAGATATGGTACTCCATTTATCAGGTAGCATGTAGTAGCATCATTGAAGGTTATAATTTTTAGGCCATATTTATCCGGCTTCGATTTTATACACGCGGAAGGAGCAGCGGCTCCGGAATCCCAGAAGTTGTTCATCAACAGTGCATTCTGGTGATGGTTCGTAATAGTGTGCACAATTGCTGATGAACATGTCCCAAATCTCTCGGACTGGCGCGAATTTGTCTTCGGCATTTCGATTAGATTTATCATCAAAACGTAAGCACGACGAGAGAAATTGGAATCGGTGTTTAGGCATCACGCATCTATAGAAAGATGAGCCATGTTTGTGGTCCCATAAGTCGTCGGTATGTACATGACTGGTTTTCCAAAATCCACAAAAATATAGAATTCCGATGAATGCACGCATTTCAACCATATCAGCCTCGGAATGATAAGTTTGCACGTCCTTGCCTGCCGCTTGTAGGTCATCATGAACAGCTTTGATTTTATCATTCGTATGCTTGATTATTATGTCCAGAATTTCCTTGTTGAACAAAAGCTCCCACATTTCTTCCACTGATTGTTTTTCTTCAGCACCGTTTTTGGGCCCATAATTTATTTCGGGTAGTGGAGGATTTAATCTGCTTGTAATGCGAAAAATGTAGCATTCACAAAAATTGTTATTATATATATATTGTAACTGTACTCGCGAGCAACGGCACAACTTCGTCGCGTGTTCTCGGTACTCAAAGTACGCAAAAGTATCTTCTCTCCCTCGGTAGCAGAATTTTGCGACAGCCAGGCGGTTCTTCGGCCAGAATTGTAATTCTTATTACT
>NW_017299674.1:339139-340602 GCF_001594075.2 Trachymyrmex cornetzi
AACCGATAGAGGGCGCCACAAGTCCCGTTTCAAATATTAAGGTGGTCAAATCGAAGCGCGAACCGGGACTGGGGTCCCTGGGACCCCGTGTGTGATGGAAGGGTTAAACTCGATTAAGGGTGCTGTGTAAATGTAGTCATGATGACAAAGGTGCTATGGAGAGTACTAAACATGGCCGACATGCTATAAAACTGTCTTTAAACTATGTCAAACAAGATAAGACGTGTAGGATAATGTGAGATAGAATGTATAGGATAAAATGAAATAGAAATATGTTACTAGTACTATAAATGGCTATTAAGTCACGCAATTGGTCAGATTGCAACAGCGAATCAGAATGCATAACACCGGTTGCGCCTCTCTGATAAATCTAGGACTCTAGCTCCAACATACTCCTACTTCTTCCAACTGTAGCTCCTACTCACTCAAACGCGCTCGTTAGAGTGAGTAGGAGCTATGGTAGGAACATGTTGAAGCATGTTGGAGTATGCGACGCGAACAAACCTTATGGCGAATTCGATTGATGTGCACTCGATGTTGTTCAGGGTGTCAATCATGAAACTATAGGCGTGTTCTTTTTGGCTGAACCTTTGCACCAGTTCATCTTTTTTCCTTTTCTCTCCAGCAGGAAAGAAGAGGAAGAAAGATGAACTGGTGCAAAAGTTCAGCCAAAAAGAACAGGCTTTTTATCTCTAGGATGTAAAGTGAAAAGTGAAAATTTTTACCATTGAAATTAATAGAGAAATTTTTCACTTTTTACTTTCCATCATAGGGATAAAAGGCCTGTTCTTTTTGGCTGAACTTTTGCT
Source organism: Trachymyrmex cornetzi (assembly GCF_001594075.2). Taxonomy (NCBI): domain Eukaryota; kingdom Metazoa; phylum Arthropoda; class Insecta; order Hymenoptera; family Formicidae; genus Trachymyrmex; species Trachymyrmex cornetzi. The sequence continues at coordinate 339,949 of NW_017299674.1, forward strand.
CCAGTTCATCTCTTCCTTTTCTCTCCAGGAGGAAAAAAGGGGAAGAAAGATGAACTGGTGCCAAAGTTCAGCCAAAAAGAACAGGCCTAATGTTTCATGATTGATACCCTGTGCCAGTGGCTAGTAACTTTTGCACTAGTGTCGAAACGGTGTGGTGTATGCGATCCGAGTGTGGTTTTACTTGCCTTGATTCAGATCCAGTGCTCCTAGTAACTCTCTCACTGCCCCGAATCAATGCTAATCAATGCGCTGCTCTGAATCAGTGCTAACCAATTCGATTGGCTTCACTTCAGAGCAAAGAGTTCGGCTATAAAAACGGTATTGTTTGCGAATTCGATTACGAAACGGTAAGTTATATTAATGAATGACATGTATTTTTATTTTTACTTAAATACCGATATATCTTACATGAAATTGTTAATTGTTAATTGTTAATTGTTAATTGTTTACAAATTTCTGAATTTTCATATAATAATAGTAATTTATTAAATGTTTCTCTCTTTAGACGAAGGTGTCGCTGAAACTACAATAAATATATTAATTAGGTTATAATATATAGTTTTAATTATACAAATATCACGTACATCAGTGGTCGTAAGGATTTGCACATTTCGGGCCGACTCCGGCGCGCGACCTCCACCACCGCACGGCCGA
>NW_017299674.1:340903-341644 GCF_001594075.2 Trachymyrmex cornetzi
CGAACCCATTTGTATTGACACTAATCTAGTGCAGTTATGAATCGAACACAAGTGGCAGATGCACCAATAGAGGATAACCTCGATCGAATACACTAATAGCGTTTTCCACTGGGAAAACTGGTGCAGCACTAGCGCCATGCTAGGTTTAGATGAAAATTGCACTAGTACAGTTATAATGCAGGTTTAGTGCGGTTCAATGAAACATATCATTAGATATCCATTTTATTTACTCCTAAAAATATATAATATATAGCTATGTTCAAACTTAAATTATTTATTTTACAATATTCTGATTCATTTATTTAAAACATTTTTTAAAATTAAATTTTTACATTTAAAGAATTTTAAACGTCAAAATGTCATTGCATAGCTATTATTAGAAACATTGAAACTAAACAATGTCATTGTTATGGCATTAATTACAATAATGTAATATCATATCATAACAAAATATCATACCTTAGCACGAACACAACCTCAATTTCAACTTGCACTGGTCTCCACTGACTTCAAAGACAGTGGAGCAAAAGTTGAACTCAGTGTAAGTTTTTTGCACCAGTTTTATCAATGGAACACTGAACTAGTTTTCACAGTGGAACAACACAATTGCACTCAGTACGCACCAGTGTTGCACCAGTTTTCCCAATGAAAAACGCTATATGTCTTTGTCTTGTACCCAAAAGGTTTGTTCGCGTCGCACGCTCCAATATGCTCCTTTTCATTCCAACGCGCTCCAATACG
>NW_017299674.1:342598-346604 GCF_001594075.2 Trachymyrmex cornetzi
CCGAGCAACATCGAGTGAGTGCATATCAATCTTCTTCTTCTTTGTAGAGTGGCCCCGACTGCAAACTGAGTCGATACGGCCAGAGTCGAACATGACCGCCAAAGGCGGCGAGTCTCGAGAGTATCGCGAGTAAACTTATTAGGGGAGGGGGAAATGCGCGCGTTCCCACCCCAGTTAGAGATTAAAAGTGCCGTGATCCGCGGAGGCGAACCCGGCTGGGGAATTTTAGATATTGAGGTTGTTGGACTTGAGAAATGAAAGTAGTAATCGACATAGTTTGGGGGAAGGGTTCTTGAGAAGGGGAAAGATATCGTTAGGAGAGTCAGGTGCGTTGGAATAAAACTTGCGAATGAAAGAAATGAGTTTGTCGTTTTGGGAGGAGGTAAGCGGACAAGAGAAGATGATATGATTAATATCTTGGATGTTATTGCCACAGGGACAGGCACCGGAAGCGACAATGTTTTTCCTATAAAGACTATGATTCAGGTTATAGTGATTTGCTCGTAGACGATTAGCCAGGACTATTTCCTCTCTTTGGTATATATGTTTATTGAACCATGGTTTGGAAGAATGAGAGTAGAAGGGATTAGCATAGTGTAGTCCCTTGTGTTTGAATTCCTCTTCTATGAAATGTTGAAGTTGTTCAGTAGCAAATTGTTTAGCTTCAAGGAATAGGTCAGAGTAAGGAATATCCAAATCAATCTTCTCCCCCCGCCTAGCACCCAGCTTGACAAGTTCGTCCGCCCTTTCATTACCAGCAATGCCTTTATGTGAGGGGATCCAAGCAAGCTTGATGGAGATGTTCTTGTCGGTAGCTATTAAAAATTGGTGTTTGATGGCGTAAACTAAATAGCATCCAATATTCAAACGAGATGACGAAAGGGAGGCAAGCACACTCTCCGAGTCCGTGAAAATAACTGCTTTGGGAATGTTTTGGTCACAAATGATTTTTAGCGTGAGTATGGCCCACGCTTCAGCCGTGAAGATGGAGGCTTTTGCAGGAAGATGGTGCATAATCTCTAGTTGTAGAGAGGGCGAGTAGATACCAGAGCCCGTCAGGCCGTCCTGTTCGAATTTGGAGCCGTCTGTAAAGAAGCTTATGTAGCCATCCTGAAGAAGTGGGCGGGTGAATTCTTGAAATTGATTGATGATGTAGTCCCTGGGAGTGCTGTCATCGGCACCGACCGCTACTCCAGAAAAATCAATAGAGGTAACAGTGACGAGGTAGGGGTAGAGGAAAGGAGCAAGGAAGAAAGAGCATTTGATGTCGATTTTTAAATGTTTTAGCAATATGTACCTCTTAAAAATGGGAATCGTCCTACAAGCGGTGATTCTAGAGCGAGAGAAAGAGGAGGTGGAGTTCTCTAGCTGTTTCAGGCTTTCTATAGGAAGGCTTCCTTTTCTTGAAAAGTTTTTTATTAAGTATTTAGGTGATAAGTAGTTGAATCTAATTCGTAGGGGGAGTTCCTTAGCTTCAGCCAACATAACGTTTATAGGCGTGGATATTCTATAGCCGAGAGCGATGCGAATGGCCCTCCATTGAAGTCGTTCCAAGCATTTAAAGATTGTAGTATTCTTTATGAATTGAAGTACTTGACTGCCATACTCTATAGAGCCTCTAAAAATTGCTCGATAAATGGTCATCAGAGATTGAGGTTGAGCGCCCCATGAGGTGCCAGCGAGAGCCGATATGATATTGACAATTTTTCTGCCTTTATTAATGAGATAATTAAGATGCGTCTTGCCTGAAAGACGCCTGTCAAATATAATGCCAAGAAATCTACATGTCTCGACGACGGGTATGTCGTGGCCATTGACTTGAAGGGGCGAGAGCGTGGGAATGGTTCTAGCTTTAGAAAATATCATACATTGGGATTTGGAAGGAGAAATTTCTAGACCTTTGTTACGAAGATAAGTAGACAGAGAGATCAGAGCTTTTTGGGTGTTAGAAGCAGCGATGTCTAGATTCGCGTCAGAAGAGAAGATCACAAGGTCATCCGCGTACATCAGAACAGTAACCTGATCGTCAAGGTATTTGCCTAAATCGTATAAGTAAAGGTTGAATAAGATAGGACTAAGGATAGAACCTTGGGGTGTGCCCTTATGGGAAGTGTGAGGGTCAGATAGCTCATCGTCCTTGATGAAGAAAAGTTCTCTCTCAGCGGTCAAATTTTGGATAAATTTACATATCTTGGCCGGGATTCCGAGGCTCCTTAACGTATTAATCAGCACTGAGGGTATGACCATACACCGTCAAAAGCGCCAGCAATGTCAATGAGAGTGCAGACAGTATATAAGCCTTTCAAGTTGGCAGAGTGTATATGGCTGGAGAAGGTAACGAGATTATCCGTACATGACCGGGCAGAGCGGAAACCGAATTGGAATTCAGGAAGAATGAGATAGGATTCGACGAACCATCTAAGACGGTAGTATATAATCCTTTCCATAGTTTTGAGGAGACAGGAGAAGAGCGAAATAGGCCTGACTCCTTGTCCCGTGGGTTTAGGGATCAAGACCACGAGCGATTTTTTCTAATCATTAGGGATGTGGCCTGTATCTAAAAAGCTATTAAAGATCGCCACCAATGCGTCTCTGAAGTGATCTGGAAGAATGGCGATAATGCGGTTACTTATCTGGTCAAGGCCAGGGGCCGAAGAAATTTTAGAGTCCTTGATTGCGGCGTCCAACTCAACTCTCGAAATAGGAGTTTCGAGTTCTATGGCCAGATTGGAGTGGTTGTTTCGATCTTCGGTGTACATGATAGAGAGAGAGAGAGCAATATTCAAGATGAAGGCAAGAAGGGGGGCAGAGTTTATTCACCATTTGGTCGCAACAAGCGATGAAATCAGCAGAAGAAGTCGGCGGCGGGTTACAGAAAGAATTTTTATTTTTAAAGGATTTAACAAGGTTCCATAGATGGGCAGATGGAGTGCGGTGGGTAAAGCTATTGCATAGTTTTTTCCAGCCAAGTCTTTTTTGTTTGCGCAGAATCGTAGTAATGGCACATTGTTTTTTGTAATTTAAGAAACTCTCCCAGGTGAGACTACGTTTGTATTCAGCTGTGGCAAGTTTTCTAGCGGCGACTGCGTCACGACAAATGTCATTCCACCAAGGAGGTTGTTTACGGCGGGCATCGAGAAAGCATTGGCGAGGTTGTTTAGATTTATTGGGAGCGGCCACGGTTACGCCTTGTCTTATGGTCTGGACCAGGTCTTCATAAGCTGCCACCGGATTATTTATAAGATTGTCAGGTGACGGTAGGGGGGGATTAGTTAGAAAATTATCAAGCTGTTCCATCTCCGATTTATTGAGATTGATTTTATAACGAAATCTGGATTTTAACTGTGGGGAGTAACCAATTTGAGTTTGGATATGAAGGTGGTCACTATAGCCTGAATCGTCAAGAGTGACAGAAGAGTAAGAGAGGGCTGCGTTGGAACAAGCTATGCTTAGATCGATGACAGAGCGTCTGTGACTAGGCGGTTGAATGAGAGTGGGGGAGCCATCATTTAAAATGACGGCGTCAAAGTCATCCAGGGCAGCCAGGAGAGAGCGACCAACGGAATCAATGTGTTCGCAATGCCAAGCAGTATGGTGGGCGTTGAAGTCGCCCATGATAATATATTTGGAGTTAGGATCTAATGTGTTTAAGATATCATGTAAAAGGGCCCTAGGTGTATCGTTGCCGGGATGACGATAAATATTAACAATATATAGAATATTGTTGTCAATAGGAATGCTGATACCTTGGATTTCAATGGAATGGTGAGAGATATGACTTAAGTCAAGTATCTGATGTTGTATATTAAATCTTGCTAAAATACAGAGTCCTCTTTGACCTGAGATATCTTTCCTAACGCATGAAAAGCCTGGTGTCGAAAGAGGAGTATGGCAGTCAAGTAAATAGAGTTTTCGATTGGGCAAAAGTTAGTGCGCACCAGTGCGCACTCAGTTCACACCAACACTGGACGAGTTCCATGGGTTGCACTGAATAGTGCAAGTTCAA
>NW_017299674.1:346810-349320 GCF_001594075.2 Trachymyrmex cornetzi
CAAATGAACACGTGACACTAGCCAAGTGCGCATTGGCACTGCCAATCGAACACGCTCTTGACACTGAGTGCAGCCAGTGCACCCCAATCAAAAACGCTAAGTTTCCTGTAAACAAACAATATCAAAATCAGAAATAAAGTTCATGAGGTGGGGGGTTTTGCCTTTGATGCCTCTGCAGTTCCATTGCATGCAGTTGAGAACGTTAGACTGACTGTTTAACTTACGAGTGAATTTGGCCAAGAATAGAATTAAGAGTAACATTACTTAAGAGTTCAGATACAAAAGGCAAACTACTAATGAGTTTGAAAACAGATATTAGAAGTTGAATAAAGTGCGAAAGATCAGATATTGTAGAAGGCGGAGACGAAGAAGTTATAGTATGAGGGGGAGAGGGGTTAATAGAAGGGTAAGAATTCGTATGTTCGGAAGGGCCGTTGTGAAGGTTAGCAGAATGGGATAGAGCAACACCATTGCTTGGTGTGTAAGAAGGAGAACGGCCATTTCGGAAAAATAGTAAATCGTCACGAGCGGCAGTATCCAAGGAGTGAGGTGTCGGACGAGCCTGAGGGTGACTTAAAGGGGAAGATTTAGAGCGAGATGGTGCCAAAGAAGCACCCCCAAAAGGAATATGAGATCTTCTGGGAGGATTTGCAGCGTTGGCATAAGAGTGATCGTTATCAATCACGTGCTGCGAGGGATTTGATTGAAGTAGAGAGAATCTATTGTTATTTGTGAAGTTATAAAAGTGAGATGAATCATCTTGCTTAGAGAGAGAGGGAAAGTTATTATAATCAAATTTGATGTCTCGGTCTGACGATAGGAGTTCAGATGACACCCTCTTTCTGGCCAAAAGTGGAATGTTTTCTTGGGCCGCAAGAGCCACTATCTTTTTCTGTTTTATAACAAGCATACAGTCATTAGATGCGGGTAAGTGGTTACCATTACAATTAATGCATTTGTGAGGAATCTCTCGGAGGTTACAATCTTGTGGGTTGTTATGAGGGGAATCTCCGTAGTGTATGCATCTAGCATTGCTTCTGCAAGCTTTCCTAATATGGCCGACTCTGAAACAGTTGTAGCATATACGCACTTTAGGAATAAAAACAGGTACAGCGTGTAAAGTGTGGAAAAGGGAAACGTGTTTGGGGAGCACTTGTCCAGCGAATTTGACACACATAGATTTAGAGGGAACAAGTTCGATTTTACCATCTTTGTTGATCTTGTGCATAAGGCGATTTACTTCTATGAGCTTGACTTGAGATACTAGATGCCTTTTAACAACGTCCTCTTCAATATCAGCAGGTATGTCTCGGATGACGCCGGTGCGAAGTGTGCGGTATATTGGTATGTAGGCTTTAAGGTTGTGAGCCTGTAAGGTAGAACTTTTAACAAGATTGTTTGCTGCTAGAGCTGTTTTGAGTTCGACAAGTATTTTACCACGTTCAATTTTGCGGCATTCGATGATGTCGTTGTATGCAATTTGAGAGATAACGGCTAACGTGAAGAGGATGCAAAATATTTTGAATGTCGGGTGTAGATGGTTGCACGTGAACAGCATATGGAGGGATGTCCGAGGTGGCATAAAAATTCTCAATTGAGGTTACATTGTTCTTACCTGTCTTGTCAGGTTTTTTGCTAATATGTTCTGTGACCGTTGGATGTGGATAGTCAACGGAATTATCATAATTCTGGTGACTGTTCGATTTTACCTTGCTTGATCGCGTCGGTCTCATGAGCTGTAGGTGCAGAATCAGATCTATTTCGAGGACGGGATTGATGTAGAGATTCGGATTCTCCCGGGTTGGTCAGAGACATAGAGTCGGAAGTAACAGAACCTTCCTCATTGTAGGAAAGATCGATAGATTCGTCTACATCCTTATTAAGACTCGATTCGTTGATAGCGCGCGAGACAGCGCGAGTGCCAGGAAGGCGTTCATGTCGCAGAGAGGCATCATGTCTTTCCGAGTGTTTAGATTCCTTCCCCGTCGATTCAGAGAGCGAACCTTTGTTTCCAGGTTTGAGGTTATAAGGTTTAAGTCGTCTTCTAGCAGCTTTGTTAGAGTCTTTAGAAGAACGAGGAAGAGAAGATGTAGGGGGGAATAGCGAAGGGGGAGAGGGAGGGGGGTTGGACGGGCTCATTCTCCTTTGCCGGGCCCGAGCACGAGGCCGAAGCCTCGTGCATCGCGGCGTCGCGGCGAAAAGCTAATCTAATAGCGTTTTCGATTGAGGTGCACTGGCTGCACTCAGTGTCAAGAGCGTGTTTGATTGACAGTGCCAATGCGCACTTGGCTAGTGTCACGTGTTCATTTGACCGCACGACACTCGCGTAGTGCGCACTCAATATGCACTAATAGCGAATTCGGTCGCCTGCACTAGTGTACACTGATAGCGTTTTCGATTGGGCGAAAGTAAGTGCGCACCAGTGCGCACTCAGTTCACACCAACACTGGACGAGTTCCATGGGTTGCACTGAATAGTGCAAGTTCAAAAGAATACGCCAAGATTTTCAG
>NW_017299674.1:349548-349804 GCF_001594075.2 Trachymyrmex cornetzi
ACTCCGTTTTCAATTCAACTGCGCAGATTTGCTTGTCCCTATGTATATCCTTAACTGTGATAAAACGTGCACTGAACTGGCACCGTCAAAATATCTGGTGCCACTTAGTGCGCACTGAGTGTTGCACTCGTCATATTCGATAATATTGCACTATTATGGTACTGTTACGTCCAGCGGACTCACGCTGCCTCTTTTCTTTTTCTCACGGAGACCTAAGGGTTATCAACCCCTAGGACTTCTAAGAAAAGTAATAAAA
>NW_017299674.1:350309-350591 GCF_001594075.2 Trachymyrmex cornetzi
CTTAGTCTCTCCTTTTAGTCTCTTCTTTAGTCTTGCGGCCTTTATAATCTTTACCGAGAGCTTTGCAGTATAATTCTCAGGGTTAGTCGAGAAGCTACCCACCTAAATAAAACGAATCGAGTTTGAGTCTCGGGTGACTCCATTATTAACAAAAATAGAGTCAGTGATCCAACGCCCCGAGGTCTCCAATACATACGCCGACTACCAGGCCCCCCTGAAGGCTCTTCACTAAACCCAGCTCTGATCTCATCAAATAGTAAGTGAACGTCGCCCCTTTTCTTT
>NW_017299674.1:352017-353627 GCF_001594075.2 Trachymyrmex cornetzi
AAATATTAGAAAGCAGCAGTAGTGACGATGAGGTTACAAATTTTATTGTTAGTTGTGTAAAAGAAAAAAAAACAAAAATAACAAATTTCATGGATGTTGTAAACGAGTATTCGGATAAAGAAGTCAATTTTATATAACAATAAGAATTTTTATGATATATGTGTATATATATATATATATAGCAGAGATGATTTAATTTTCTACTATGATTTTATACACACAATATAATTTTTCAGAGAAATTTTCGTTTGCGACGAGATACATATTTAGAATTAAAAAATTTATATGAGGAATCGGATTTTTGTCAAAATGCTAATCACATATCAAATGATGCAAAATTACTATCATTTTTATGGTAATAAAATATATTTCAAAAATACGCATTAAAAATATATATACAGGATGTCCCAGTAACTCTGTTACAAGGCAATATTGACTTGTAACAGAATTACTGGGACACCCTGTACACACACACACACACACACACACACATGTTTAAGTATATTTATTTCTATGATATAAAAAAGTGTATTAATAAAGTAGTACATTATAGATATATTATACACATTTATTTAAATATTTTCATTAAAGGTTTGCAGGTAACAAAAGTGTTATTAGAGATGTAGCAAGCAGGTTTAATATGGCAGAATCCACATTTCACCTTATTTGTGACAATATTATGGATTTTTTATGTAACTTGGCGGGGTTTCTGTCTGCACGGTCGCAATACAAATCCTTGAATCACACCAGATCACCCTAGTGTTGCACTAGTGTTGCACTGAAAAAGGTTAATGTACTGGGGCTCTATTCTTGAAAAGAAACGTATACGAAATTCTAGGGAGATGCTACAGTATGCGTTTCGTATACCATAGTATTTTTTTAGATTTTCGTATTCTTTTCCAGAATAGAGCCCCAGGGTACCTATCATGTAATATATCGGAATGGATTCCGATCGGAATTATTCCGTTTTCCCTAGAAAACACAATAGAAATCTAAGGAATAATTGAATATTTCCGATCGGAATCGATTCCGACTTGTTCTATGATAGGTTCCCAGGAGCTGTATTCTTGAAAATAAACGTATACTGTACGAGTGTAACACTAGGCCGCGCCAGTAGACCAGGGGCTCTATTCTTGAAACGAAACGTATACGCGCGGCCTAGTGTTACACTCGTACAGTTTAGTGCAGCACGAATTCAGTGTTAGTGCAAGTCGACCGAATTCACTATAAGTGGCACGAGATATTTTAACGGTGCCAGTTCAGTGTACTGGAAAGATATATAGGCTATCAATGCATCGTTTTGTCACAGTATTAAGGCCGCAGCACACACTTTTGCATAACGCATAACGCATAGTGCATAAGCGAATCAACTAATCAGAATCTTTCCCTTCCTCCCATTCCATGAAAAAGAAGAATTTTAATTGGTTGATTCCTTTATTCGCTATGCATTATGCCTTATGCAAGAGTGTGTGCTGCGGCCTTAAGGATATACAGTAGGGACAAATAAATCTGCGCAGTTGAACTGAAAACGCAACATATGCAAATGTGTACAATTATTGATAAGTATGTATATATATGATATTCTTGATATTTTATATATTATTTAATTA
>NW_017299674.1:353749-358440 GCF_001594075.2 Trachymyrmex cornetzi
CTATTCAGTGCAACCCATGGAACTCGTCCAGTGTTGATGTGAACTGAATGCGCACTGGTGCGCACTAACTTTTTCCCAATCGAAAACGCTATAAGTGAATCGACAATAGAATAAATACAAGGCGTTAGATTAACTAGCTAAGCGATCCACGCGCGAGATCACCAAAAACCGTCACCAGGGACGAAAAGCACGATGTGCAGAAAAAACATGATCACAGATCGAGAGCACGTCTACACTCTACAAAATGCGGCGCGCGAATCAGTGCACATCAATCAAATTCGCCATGAGAGAAGGCGCACTCAGTGCACACTAGTGCGCACTAGTGCAGCCAATCGAATTCGCCATTAGAATACGCCATTCTGAAAGCCGGCATTCACATTGGGCGTATTTCGCGGAAGATTATAGAAATGCAGAACTAATGCAACCAATTGCTGATTAGAATTTCTGTTGTACACTCTAAAGAAATGCTAAACGAATTTACGATTGGTTTTCGTAACCTACACAACTCGAAAAGTACGCCTCATGGGGAACCAGCACCTTTTCATCGCGTATATATGAGCGGATGATCGAATAAATTATTAAAATTGGAAAATTTTGGGAGACCATTCTTAGGCTTATTCGACGCTTTTTTGCATGAAACGAAAGCATATGGCAAAGAAATTGAACCAACCAGAGTTCTCTATTACAATTATAAAATTATCCAATCACATTTCTGTCATAATGACAAACATAAACTACGATAGAATGATTTTCTTTATGCATATGGTTATGCGGCTCTGCAAGTTTGTGTGGAATGGACCTTAAAGCGGGGAGCACAGACTCTTGCATAACGCATAACACGTAATGCATAAGAATATGTACCAATCGAAGTTCTCCGTTTCTTTCCCTTCCATGTAATAGAGAACTCTGGTTGGTTCAATTTCTTATGCCTCATGTGTTATGCGTTATGCAAGAGTCTGTGCTCTCCGCTTAAGGGTATCGCACATGAAATGCATAACAGAGCATAAGTATAACATAAGACTGCTGGACCAATGAGCATCTAGCATAATGTCGCCATATTGATTTACATAAGATGCTCATTGGTTTAACGGCCTTACGTTATGCTTATGCTCTGTTATGCATTTCATGTGCGATAGCCCTTAAAGTTGATGACTATTGAGGTTAGGAAATCTGTCACAAAGGAAAAATGAGGTCTATAATTGTACTGTTCCATATGGGTTTCGACTTTTCACGCGATGCAAAGAGGCGCACGACTTCTATAATTGTGCTGTTGCAAAATCGAAACTCTTGTGCATTTTTTCAGACAGAATAAGTTAAAATGAGCCAGAAATTAGATTCGACGCATAGTGGTTCTATCATGTTTCGGCGTAACAACAAAATAGCGTAAAAAGCATAAAGTGACTAGACAGAAACTGATGTTCAAGTGAAATGATATGATTGGTCGGCTCAAGTTACGCTTACGCAAGTTACGCCGCATGTGACGGCACCCTAAGTAATGTCTTAAGACGCTAATGCAGCCCTCTGATTGGTTCGTGAGTTCTTAAGACCATACTTAAGACGGTCTTGAATATAAGATCTAACTATGTATACCAGCCTGTGTCTTTGGCTGGTATTCATAGTCGATTCTTATTTCAAGACCGTCTTAAGTAATGTCTTAAGACGCTAATGCAGCCCTCTGATTGGTCCGTGACTTCTTAAGATTTCTTAAGACTTCTTAAGACCGTACTTAAGACGGTCTTGCATATAAGATCTGACTATGAATACCAGCCTTCGATTGAATGGAAAGAGATAGAAATGGCCGTCTGCACGGTTTATTTGCTAGATTTACACTGCATCGATTTGCGTCGTACGATGCTCTGCAAACAATCAGAAAACAGGATTCCGATGGATTTTGTTTCGTATCATCGGAATCCAGTTTTCTGATTGGTTGAAGAGTATCGTACGACGCAAATCGGATGTAGTGGGAATCCAGCAATTGGTACGTTTCCACTGAGCGCGTCACGACGCGACGCGAAAGAGAGAAAGAGAGGGATTGTGTACGGGGTGATCCCGATTGATCACGGCTCGATTGGATACCACCCATCACAGCGACCGGTGCTTAGGAGCTTTGTAGTCTCAAGCGCTGTGAGTGGCTCGTGTCCAATTGAGCCGTGTCCAACTGGGTGCCACCCTTGTGTACATATGGGTGGCACCCAGTTGGATACGGCTCAATTGGACACAACCCCTCTCTTTCTTTCTTTCGCGTCGCGTCGTGACGCGATGGACCAGATGGACGACGCGACGCGTGACGCGCTCAGTGGAAATGTACCATTAGGCTGAGTTTCCACTGAGCGCGTCACGCGTCACGTCGTTGAAAGAGAGAAAGAGAGGGGTTGTGTATTCATATGATCTTATCTTTTTCTCCCTTTCATGAAGCGACTCGTGACGCGCTCAGTGGAAACGTACCATTAGTCTTTGGATATACGTAACGTAAACTGTAGATTTTCAGTGCTCGCAATGAATTTTGGAACACGGCCATAGTATACGTGACGGGAACTATAGATTTTCAGTACTGGCAGTCAATTGGCAGTAATATACAAACATGGCCCTAGTTTGGAATTTCGGAGTTGTCGCAATCAGTCGTAACACAACAAGTAGTGAAGTACGGTGTTTGGACGTTTTTCACGGGGTCTTATTTAGAAAGGATTGCTTGGAAATTCGTTAAGAGTATCTCGCGCGCACGTAAATTATCTGATGCGCGTTAATTCGTGGCCGTACGTCAATCCAATCGATCGTTGGCCTTTTCACTGGAAAGAAAAACTGAGAAACCGACGACGCTGGCACATCAGATCAGGTTACCTGACTCAACGTAAAAGCGCGCAAATCCGAGTGAGAGGCTATCGATAAGTTTAGGTAGTACGAAATGTCATGGCCAAATGATTTTAATGGACGGGATAGAAATCTCTGCCTCGGTTAGGAACGGTTGTCGACGTACACGTTGCACCACGTCGGGAAATAATCTTAACGGGAACGTTGCTTTATTTAACAAACCAAATTATTACTTAACGTAAAGATCCAATCACGTTCCTGTATCAAAAGGTCAATTTTTTGGTTTGTCTGAATACATTTGTCAACAACATTGACATCGTTCATGATATTATTCCATAGAATTTAACTGTGTTTCAAAACTTTATCTTGTACACGACTTGGTTATGCTTTAAAGTAAAAGATCTTTTATATTGCTTACTGGCTGTAATCTATTAACTTATGCTGTAATCTGTAATGTCGAGTCTACAATGAGTCGTTAGTCAGAAGTCGTAAGTCTTATCTGTGAAGTTGGCTAATAACCAACTTGTACAACTAATGGGCCTTCTACAATAAGTTATTAGTCATAAATCAGAAGTCGGAAGCTAAAAATTGACGATTGTGATTGGTTAATTTTTAGCTTCCGACTTTTGATTTATGACTAATGATTTATTGTTGTAACGCTGATTGACCAGCCGATTAAGGGCGATTGTTACCAACGCCGATTAACTTAATCGACGATTAACTCAATAAGTAGAATTACTATTATAGATAGAAGATTTTCATTACTTTTATCACATTTAACCCTTACCATACTAATATGGGTAACTAGTGACCGAGCGATTCCTGTTCGTGCAAGTTTCTTTGAGTCTTTCGGTAATTATAAATTATACTACACATTTTATTATTTTCCAAAATAAAGAGTCAATATTTATTCTAGAAAGTTGAAAGTATGTTGGTGAATTTTTAGAGATTTTTTTTATTATTTTGAAGAGGTGAAAAAACGAAGAGATTTGAAGTGATCCTTGACGGTATGGATGAGGCATCAAATTGTAGATGGTATGGTAAGGGTTAAGTATAGGAACGCAGAGATAGAAGTATATCACGAAGAGATAAGAACGATATACAGTCTTACTATTGACTACATTGCTGATTGAGTTAATCGTCGATTAAGTTAATCGGTGTTGGTAACAATCGCCCTAAGTCTAATAGGCCTTCTACAATAAGCCGCAAGTCAGAACGTCAGAAATCTTAACCAGTCTTAACCAAGTCGTTCAAGTTGGCTATTGGCCAACTTCACCGATTATGACTTAAGATCGCTTAGAACTTCTGACTTACGACTTATTGTAGAAGGGCTATAATGGATCTTCTACAATAAGCCGTAAGTCAGAAGTTCTAAGCGATCTTAAGTCATAATCGGTGAAGTTGGCCAATAGCCAACTTGAACGACTTAGTTAAGACTGGTTAAGACTTCTGACGTTCTGACTTGCGGCTTATTGTAGAAGGCCCATAAGACTTCCGACTAAAGACTCATTGTAGACCCGGTATAAGAATTGACCAATTATAGTCGACTGTTCCTCTCTCATTCGACTGTGTTTGGTCAATTTTTATAGATTATGGCATCAACAGATCACAATCAGTATAAATGATTCTTAATCCTTTTTTTCCAATTTAATAAGTTTACTTGAGAAAGTTTAATTGAAAAGAGAAAAAGTTATAATATAAATTTAAGAAACCTTGTGTAAAATAATTAATATCTAATAGATTGAAGGCACTTATGTGCATCTAACCTGGATCCTTCTGAAAGAAAAGAAAATTATTTCTTTCTTTGAATATATAGATGCAAAAATAATACTAAAATATCGAGTAAGTAAAATACTATATATATGTATATATATATATATATA
>NW_017299674.1:358820-362156 GCF_001594075.2 Trachymyrmex cornetzi
TTTTTGATTCAGTATAGGCTGTTCTACCCACGTATGACAAAAAATGCGGTAGTCGCCAAACACCCTGTATATACATATATAGATATTTATTTATAATTATTAAAATAATATAAGTAACATGTATCCAGGTTAAGTTAACATTCACTTGCAATATGTTCATTTTTATATTCTGTAATTAAAATGTTATTATATTATCTTTGATGATTAATGGTATGTTTGTACAATGATAACTTTTGAGAACAATATATCTTTATATCTTTGATAAAAAAAGCATTATCCTATAACATACTTGTTACATGAAATCTTAATTTAGACCAGAGTATATCAGTTTAACCTTACTACAGATACTCTTAGAACATTTATATATGAATTTATACAGTCAGTTTGGCTTATTCAGGGAACACTATTGTCAATAACCATTTTGCAATTCTGTATTTTAGGCTAGAGAGATGTATCAAAGAAGGTAACACAAATCTAG
Source organism: Trachymyrmex cornetzi (assembly GCF_001594075.2). Taxonomy (NCBI): domain Eukaryota; kingdom Metazoa; phylum Arthropoda; class Insecta; order Hymenoptera; family Formicidae; genus Trachymyrmex; species Trachymyrmex cornetzi. Next base: position 359,299 of record NW_017299674.1, read on the forward strand.
AAGACAGGATCATGGCAAACAGAAGGGACAAGTCTACTGGCTTTGTGAGTTGAATCATTAAATCCTAATGCATATCTATATAAGGAAAATTTATTAATAAAGATATATGAGAGAAAAGGAAATGTATAATGCAGTAGCATTATAAAAATATATATAATGCTACTGCATTATACATTTCCTTTCCTCATATATTTTTATTAATAAATTTTCTTAAATATACTTATTTAAAATGATGTAATGTAATAAATCGTGTCGGATACAAAACGTATCCCAAATAGCAAAATGCTAGTAGTACGCTGGCAGTATATCAGCAAACTTGATCATGATGATGCAGTAGATTTTAATCTGCTGCTTCCTCATTAAGCTTAGTTTCTAGCAGTACAATTTGTCAATATAAAATTATAATAGCGATGCAACAAAGATCGAGTATTGTGTGTTACCATATAATGGCAGCAAATATGTAGCAAATATCAGACTAAGTTTGCCATATTCTGCTGTCAGTATCAAATACTGACAGCAGAAAGACAGTAGAAATCAGGCATGATCTGATGTCACATTGTGTTAGCGAAAACGTGGCAAAGCTACAGCTCAACTTATCATATCAAATAGTGATAGCAAAAACACAGTAAAAATCGAGCATAGCCTGCTGTTACGACGTAATTGTAAAAATGTGGCACATATAGTGTGCCTTTCAATAAGAGACACATATGACATATTAACGGAACAAGAGTAAAATACCAGTAAAATATTTGTTGCTCGTTTAAAGTTAGTACTGATATGTCGTCTGAATTTGTTGCTCTCGAAATATGCAAGTGTATAATAATTAGCATGCAATAAATTCAGTCGACATCTTGATATTAGAACTTTTCGTTTTTCTATCGACACTAACAAAGACAGCAAATTATGCTCGGCTACTGCCAAAGTTCTGCCAATATAGGCTATGTTCCGAAAATTACTATCAGTAATGAAAATCTATAGTTTACGTTACATGCATTATAGATTTTCAGTACTGGCAGCAAATTTTGGAATACAGTTAATAATATGTAGCACACAAATAGTAATACATGATCGGGGGGTTAGTTACGAGCGGTCATAGTGTACAAAAATAATCCTTGAAACGGATTACCTTTAAATTACCTCGGATTACTTAAGGTTACCTAATACTACCTCAAATTATTCAAGATTATCAAATACCTCATATTACCCAAGATTACCTTAGAGTATTTAAAATTACGTAATATTTTCTGAGATTATCTGAGATTTTTCCAAATTTACTTTGCTCGTCTAAGATTACCTTATACGAGTACATAAAGTATTATTCCTTCAGACTCTAGAATATCTTTGCAGACCACTATGATAAGTATCTTCGAGAACATTGATTTTAGATTTTCATTGCTTAAGAAAAAAAACGCAATTTTACAAAACAAATATTTATTGCATACAGGTATACAAATATAAAAATACAAATATTAAAAATTTTACAAACAGAATATGTATTATATGTATAGATAGTAATAAGTTCGACTACTTTAAAGTTTGATTTTTTAATACTAACAAAGTAGTATCCATTAAATACTCTTATAAGGTTCAGGATGATAGCACTGTGACATTCCAATTAATAGATGACGCACAGCTTAATTGTGAGGTCTCTGATAATAAAAATATTGATCAAGTAACTGATTTTCAACAAAATGTGCATATTTTTCCCAACAAATTTGACACTGTCAGTTCGTTAGACGTGGTACATAAGAAATAGTTTGTGAATTTAAGTGACGTTGATGTTCCACATGATATCCATTACTTATTACAACTAAGTGAACGGTTTGGACTGTCTTTGATTCAAGATAACAAAGAAAAAACTATAATTGAATTTATAAAACAAATTGAAAATAATGTATCTAATCGTCCAAATCATATATAGTTAACTATGTTAGAAGCCATTCGGTTAATATATTAAATAAACTATACGATAAATAGTCCATCATTGAATTGTGATGAGAAGATTACATTAATTAAATGGACTAAAACTACTAAAAAATTTATTAAAGATCATCTGGATTTATTTTTCATTAAGGCAGACAAAGGGACCATCACCGTTGCTATTGACAGACTTGTCTATGATTAGAAAATGGAGAATATGCTTTCGGATGAGAATACGTACGTGAAAATAGAGAGAAACTCCACAAGAAAGCTCACTAATGATTTGAGGAATCTACTTATTAAATGGAAGAACAAATAATTTATTGACGAATTAACATATAAAAGGCTTCTCACTACCGATGGAACTATCCCTAGAGGTTATAGCGCGCTTAAAATCCATAAACAGAATGTTCCTTTGAGATTAATAGTATTCTCGATTAATAGTCCACTTTTATAATCTTTTTTACATTACATCATTAAGGAAAGCATTCTAGTAACACATGGTCATGTGGAAAATAGCTTCCAATTCAGAGAAACTGAAAGGAAGGTATTTTGAGTCTGATTATATTTTGGCTTCTCTGGACGTGATTTCGCTCTTTATGTTCCTATTGATTTAGCCTAGAAAAGTATAATCAAAAGATGGAATTACATAGCGCAGTGGTCGCAAGGATTTGCACATTTCTAGCCGATTCCGGCATGCGACCCTCACCACCGCACGGCCGAGTCGCCGCCGGGCGGACGGCGGTCACTTGATGCTCTGACTCAGGGGCGCTCCTACACCAGAAATATACTGGGAGCGCGCCTTTCGCCAAATTATTATTGAAATGTTTTTTATTAAATAATTTATCTAATTATATTATTTATTTAATAATTTATATTATATTAAATAATTTATATTTATATTAAATAATCGATTAACATAAAATTTTCTATTGTAA
>NW_017299674.1:362205-365193 GCF_001594075.2 Trachymyrmex cornetzi
TATAATTATATAAATTATTAAATAAATAATATAAATATATAAATTATTTAATAAAAAACATTTCAATAATAATAGGGCAGAAGGCGCGCTCCGAGTATATTTCTGGTATAGGAGCGCCCCTGAGTCAGAGCGTCACGTGACCGCCCGGCGGCTCGGCCGTGCGGTGGTGGGGGTCGCGCGCCGGAATCGGCCCGAAATGTGCAAATCCTTGCGACCACTGACATAGCGAATAATACAAAAATAACACAGGAAGAGTTTATAATTACTACAAACTTTATTTTTAATTCCACATTTTTTCTTTTTAACGGTTCGTTCTACAAACAGATTTATGGCACACCGATGGGATCGCCTTTATCTCCTATTATAGTCGACATAGTCTTGCAAGATTTAGAAGAGCAGGTTTTGGAGAAGTTGTTATTACAATTGCCTTTATATTACAGATATATAGATGATTTTGGTAACTCCACAGTCACAATTAAATTGCATATTAGACACTTTTAATCCCTTGCATGAAAGGTTGCAATTTACAATCGAGATTAGTAATGACAACAAATTCAATTTTTTGGATGTCACAGTGATATTACATAACTATTTTATCATTTTTGACCGGTTTTCGAAGCCGACGTGATCAGACGGGTATGTCAGCTTCCATTCTATTTGTCATAAGAAAGGTGTAGTGTATGGTATGGTAAACATAATTCTTTTACTTTCCCATCCGCAATATTACCAAAAAATTTTGAAAATACCATAAGCACTCTTTTAGATAATGCCTATCCACTTTTTTTTATTTTTTCCGCAATTAGACAAAAGCTTAAATTTTATTGCTATCTCCACCCTAACACAAGATTAATAAAAAAAAAATATTTTACTATCCCGTTTATAAAATCCATTTTTAAGAACTTTATGCCTATAGCTCTTGGCATACATCTTAAGACAGCATTCACTATACCAAACACTCTAAGGAAATTCTTACACAGGGGTAAGGACCGATTAGATCATTCCTCAAAACAGGGTGTTGCTTATAAAATTAAATGTTTAGATTGTGAGGTTAGTTAATCAGACAAAAAGAGATTACAAACTAGAATAAAAGAACATCAATCTGATATTAACAAGAGAACAGGATCTCCATCAGTAATTTCTGATCATCGTACTAGTTTTAATCATGAATTTAATTGGGAAGATGTCGAAATTTTAAACAACGAGCCTTACTATAATATAAAAAAAGAATTATTTCTGAAATGGTCCACATTAAAAAACAAAAGTATAGATTGTCTATTGAATAGACAGATACCGATCCTCTTCCTGACGTATATCTACCCATCTTATAATCCCTTCCTACATCGTTGAATTCCCTTTCCTAGTTTCCTTCCTATGTCATTTCCATTACCGCTTCCCTTGTTAGATGGCAGGATCTTTTCAATCATCGAATGCTCTAACATTACATCTCAGAGTTCTTCAGTATTAAGACCCGTTTGATATCTTTGAATTATATAATTACATATTGTACTCAAGTTTTTAATTAATTTGGACGATCTAACAATCTGTAGGTATTTACTTGTTAGTTTTTGTGTAATTTTTAATAATTAACTTTCGATTTATGTAATGTGTAATACAACAGTGTATACAGATGACCATCATTTTGATATTTATATTGACAATTTTATATTACTATTATAAGACGATGGGGGTGGTGGAGGGATGTTTTAAATTATATACAAACTTACCTTTTTAAAAAAAGGTAAAAAAAAGGCGCTAAGAATGTGTATGCTGTTCAAAAAAATTATTTATGATAAAATTTAACCAAATTAAAATGTTAAATCCATGTGGTACTATCTTTATCAAGTTAAATTCTACCAAATTAAAAAGTAAAATTCAAGTGGTATTATTATTTTTGTTGTTTACTTATCTCTAATGATATGTATCATGTGTATAAAAGATTTGATATCAACAACAGGCGTAAAGTTAAATTTTATCTATCAAATTAGGAAGTAAAACACAAATGGTATTGTTTCTTGTTATTTATACAAATTAACCTTTTTAAAAAAAGGTAAAATAAGCGCTAAGAATGCGTGCTTTTCGTAAAAATTATTTGGGCCGGTTTAAACGCCAATTACTTAATTCGCCATGGAACTGACTAATCGCGTTTAATGGAATTTACCACTTATAGTTGAAACTTATGGTTGATTCGGTTTAATCGGGTTGATGTAACCGGTCCTTTGTATATTACTTAACTCTAATGATATGTATCATTCATATAAGAGATTTGATATCAACAAAATTGGCGCCAAGTTAATGCTTCTTATTTTTTTAAATATTCATATTTTTTAATATGATTCTAATTTTCCTTATTAATATGTTATTTTTCTAAATATTACATTTTTTAAGTATTACATTCTTATTTTTCTTATTTTTCTAAATATTACGTTCATATCTTAGTACTATGTTATTATATCGAGATTGAGATCTAGCAGCGCCAAGTGTTTTTACATGAAAAATTTTTCTATTTAAATTAATTTTTTTCATTTTATATGGTTAACTCTTTCATTTTTGTGATAACACTTAAATTGAGCAAGGTAATGCAATTTTGTGATAACGTTTTGTATATTATTTTGAAAGAGAATTAAATAACCACTACTTTAGTTGGAAGAGAAAATGTCTTTGAATGAATTGTGATATAATAAGATTTAAGAGGAATTTAAACTATTTGGATTGGAATAGGAAGATCCTTCAGTAAGATATACGTATACTTAGGTTTCATTGTATAAAAATTAAAGATAGTATTATTTGGATTAAGTATAATAAATAAAAAAATGGGATTTGGCGCCATTCTTGATATATCAAATCCTTTATAGGAATGATACATATCATTAAAGTCAATATTATTTATTTAATTTGGTATCCGAATTACATGGAATTTAACTTGGCGCCAATTGTTGATATCAAATCTTTTTTACGATCGATACATAAAATTTTGAGGAATTTAACTTG
>NW_017299674.1:365236-372881 GCF_001594075.2 Trachymyrmex cornetzi
ATATCATTAGAGTTAAGTAATATTATATACAAAGGACCGGTTTCACCAACTCGATTAAACCGAATCAATCATAAGTTTCAATTATAAGTGGTCAATTCCATTAAACAGCAAACGCGATTAGTCAGTTCCACGGCGAATTAAGTAATTGGTGAAACCGGCCCAAATAATTTTTACGAAAAGTACGCACGCTTAGCGCTTTTTTAACCTTTTTTTAAAAAGGTAAGTTTGTATAAATAACAAGAGATAGTACCATTTGTGTTTTACTTCTTAAATTGATGGAATTTAATCTGATTAGTTAAGATTGTATCATCTAGGTTTTAATTTTTCATTTGATATATTAATTTTTTTCGAAGATAATAATTTTTGACAGAGTATTATATACAAAGGACCGGTTTCACCAATTCGATTAAGCCGAATCCGTGATTAACCATAAGTGGTCAATTCCACTAAACAGCAAACGCGATTAGTCAGTTCCACGGCGAATTAAGTAATTGGCGTTGGTGAAACCGGCCCAAATAATTTTTACGAAAAGCACGCACGCTTAGCGCTTTTTTTACCTTTTTTTAAAAAGGTAAATTTGTATAAATAACAAGAAACAGTACCATTTTTGTTTTACTTTTTAATTCGATAGATAAAATTTAACTTGGCGCCTGTTGTTGATATCAAATCTTTTATACATATGATACATATCATTAAAGATAAGTAAATAACAAAAATAATAATACTACTTGGATTTTACTTTTTGATTTGAATTTTGGTAGAATTTAACTTCATAAAGATGGTACCACATGGGTTTAACATTTTAATTTGGTTAGATTTTACCATAAATAGTTTTTTCGAACAACATACACACGCTTAGCGCTTTTTTTTACCTTTTTTCAAAAAGGTATAAGTTTGTATATAATTTAAAAAATCCCACCATCACTCCCATCGTTTTATAATTATACATATCACTAGAGTTATCTAAATAAAAAATCTACCACTCCCATCGTCTTATAATAGTAATATAGAATTGTCAACATAAATATCAAGACGATGGTCATCTGTATATTGTGGTATGTTTACATATCACTAGAGTTAACTAAATGCGTTAACTTTGTTGATACCGAATCTTTTATATGAATGATACATATCCCACTAGAATTAATTTTAACATGTTGAGATATTGTTTGATAGTTTTTTGCAAGATTCTTATCGCCTTTTTTATCTTTTTTCACAAAGTTAAATTTATATATATGATTAAAGTTACTGTTACTTTTTTGTGATACATATTCCTCCATCATCCCCATCTTATAATAGTAATATAAAATTCTCAAAATAATCTTTATATTGTTACATGTCTTCTTTAAAATATATAAAACTTTAATTTGCCGCCAATAAACAACAAAACAAACATTTCGATCCCTATTGTAATGATAACACAAATTCGGTACGGCCAAAATGCCGCTTATGCGGTAAGCAACAAAAAATTTCGAACAGAATAACATACACCGAGCCTCCTGATGATACTTAAATTCGTGTTTGAAGAGCCGGTCACCCTTTCCAAAAACGTCCCGTCCAACGAGAAAAACGAGAGGAGAATAAAGAGAATGGCAACTTCCGACTAGAGAATCTCAAAGGGAGAAAGTGGCAAACTGTATTATGTGATCGGTCTCCTCTGATTGGGCGCGGTCATCAAAACTCCATAAGCATGGAAGTGGAAGAGATTGGAGAAAACTGATCATGCGACCCCCGTCCTGATTGGACGCTATCATTCACGTGATGCAATTTTCCATTTTCTCATGGTGTGCTCAGTTGGATGGTGTCTCTCTCTCTAAACCTCCGCCGTCTCTCTCGCATTTTATAGTTGGCAGTCTTTGTCTCTTATGTGACATTTATAAAGGTGCCTTTTCATGTTGGCCCTCAATGCTCATTTCCAGCGTCAAAATAAGGTACGTGATCAAAATTGACGTTTGATATTCGTCAATTTCTATCACATAACTTATTTCGACGCCGAAAATGACCGTTGAACGTCGGCATGAAAAGGCCTTAAGCCTGATGTCTACGATACTAAAAATCGGTCTGAGACCTCGGTTGAAGAAAGAATTGACCAATCACAATGTATATACTTACGTTTCCTTTTTCACTTCATTTCGAAACCAACTTCTATTATTATAAATATATAATTATATAAATAGTATTAAATAGTATTGGTAACGAACAAATTCTCGGTCATTTTCTTTACCAATTTTCGCAGTCGAAACATTAATTTCTAAAGCATTAAATATCCGCCTTCAATGGCTTGGTGCGCGGGGAGTGGGGACTGTCTAGCAAGCGTCCCGCGCCCCGTACACCGCCGTGAACCTTCAAACCTAGAAACCAGAGATGCGACATGCGTCAATTGGGTTAGGTCGTCATCGCTATTTTAATTCAGTATAAGTACTTATAACCATAAGGTGCTTTTTCATGCTGACGCTCGACGCTCATTTTCAGCGTCAAAATAAATTATACTGGGTGCTTATATCAAGCGTCAATTTTGATATTGCATGTTTTTCATTTGATACAAGTCGACACAAGTCGACACAAGCGTCGTTCTATCCTTGTTGACATTCAGAGAGTGACAAAGATAGAACGACACTTGTGTCGACTTGTGTCATCAAATGGAAAGCAATATCAAAATTGACGCTTGATATTCGCCAATTTCTATCACGTGACTTATTTTGACGCCGAAAATGAACTTCGAGTGTCGGCATGAAAAAGCACCTTTATAGGCTGATGACAGCTGATGCATTACATGAGGAAAGTTAAATTGTTAGAAAAAGAAGCAGGTATAATATGTACTTATTATAACATGTACTTAATAGTACATACATTATATGTACATTATTATTAGGCTCTATACGTAGAGTCCTAGGACTCTAATTATAACAGTAATGAATTAAAATGATCACGTGATTTAGACAGCCAATCAAACCATACCTTTCAATGTCGCATCTCTGGTTTCTAGGACTCTATTCAAATCAAACGTCAACTGGAATATGCAGGCATCTGAACGCCTGTACTGGCATTTAGTGCCAGACGGTGCAGCCGTACATTTTTTTGATTGTTGACCAAAATGATATCTAATCTGAATCTGAATGAAAAGTGACAGTTCGGAAATTTGCGTCGCAATATTTCTGCTTGTAGGATACGCAGAGAAAAAATAAAAACACGTATAATACAATCGGAGTGTAAGCTATCGATTAAGGTATACTTTAACTCAATCGAGATAGCCGTTATTGAGATCCGATAATCTCGATCTGACGCATCTCTCCGGTTCGCATAACTGCCATGCCAAGTAGGCATGGCAGTGTTGCTGCGCTTTGGCTTAGCGCCGAGACACTACCAGTGTCTCCAAATTGATAATTGTAACGTCCAAAAAATTAAAATTTTTTCCGCCAATCTCTGCTGTGAATTGAAGTCTCGAATGAAATGAATCAAAAATATTAAGAATTTCAGTAGTATATTCGAAGGGACCGCAGTGGCATTATCGTACATAAAATGGAATTGTAAATTGTAACATTTCCAGAGAAATTCTCATTTCCAAATCCTGTAACACCAAGTTCGCGATCACCAGAGACAATGGTGATCCCATGGGTAGACCTTATGCTTGTTTGTATATTTTCCCATCAAATGTAAAGAAAATCGAATTAAAAACAAATATAAGAGCAATGATAAATTCTTCTTTTGGAATATTACAGTCCCTGGAAATGTTTTGCTATTTATTAGAAATGCTTTCAATAGCTAAGTTAAGCGGAACATTAGTGAAAAGCGAAATGACGTCAAATGAGATCAGGGTATAATTATTGTGTCAATTTTAATGTCAGATAACCTTTCCACCAATTCAAAACTATCCTTTATATAGCTGGAAGTTTCAGTGATATTCTTATGGATATTTTTATGTAGGAATATAATATACTGCCATTGGAAGAGATGATTATTCTCAACGGGTAATTAGGGTTGTGAACCTTAGGTAAACCATAACATCTTGGAAGGATGCCATCCGAATTGTATAATTTTTTGTAATTGGTATTGTTATATAATATAGTTACGATTTTTTCATCTCATAAGTAACCCCCTTAAATTATTTGTAAGAGCTCGACGGATCTTTCTTGACTATGACATAAGTATCAGTGTCACTTAACATTGCATGCATTTTCTATTTATATTTTATACTGTCCATGGTTACCGTGATATTTCCCTTGTCTGCTTTCGTAAAGATAATGTCTGGATGCTCAATCATAAATTTTTTTTGTCATATTTGACATTTTGAAAATTTGATTATTAACTGGATTTGAATTTTTACATGATGAAAGTAAAAATTGTTGATGACAGGAATCGAACGGTTTCTGATCATTAAATGTTTACCTATATTTACTTTCCTCATGGTATTATCAATATTTTTAATGAATTCTAATATTGTTTTTTGTGAATTTTGTACCGGTAGTGAAAAGAAAAAGGAATCAAAGAAAAATGTATTGTACCAAATCTCATGTAAGGATTGTGACGAAACGTATGTAGGACAAACGGGCAGAAAACTTAAAACCAGAATCGCAGAACATAGGAATCACATAAATAGAAACATCACTGCCCAAAAATTGGTCGAAACGTTCGAGTGTACAGCAAGTCAAAAATATAGTTTATATATACATAGAATTAATGATTATGCATTAAGTACCGCACGAACTCTCATTTGCCTAATTTTCTACATTATTTTAAAATGGGACATCCTGTATAAACGACCTATTTTATAATTTTTTGAATGTTTTCCAAGCTTTCCTGGATAAATAAGCATTTTTTTTCATGAATGTACGGACTTCTAAAATGACAACTGTATAGATTTTAAGGGTGTTCATTCAAGGCTAATTTTGGTCATTTTTATACACCTTCCTTTCAGGTTATTTATATTTCTGTTATATTTGATAGATTTTCTATATTTCTCTGTCGTTTTTAATCAATTTCTATCTGGTCATGTTTTATCATAATTAATAATGTTGTATCGTTTTAATCGTAAATTTCATATTATTTTTAGAAAAAGCTTTTTATAATTATTAAAATGTAATTCTTATTTTTTTTATTATTCTTTTATCGAATTAATTTATATATCCACATGTAATTTATTAATTACAACTATGCATGGGAAATTTACAATTTTTGAAAACGCATATCGGAATCGACGGAATTCGAACCTATGGAATGATAGTCTAACATTCTAACGCTGAGCTATAATCATACGCTTGTCTGGATACTTTAACATGTGATAGTTATAGAGACATTTTTTGATTAGGTTCTTATAAACATTGTATGATGTTTATCGTATATCTTAAATATCATTTTTAATCTTAAATTTTATATTACTTGCCTGATATAGATTTTCTATATTTCTCTATCATTTTCATCACATATTTTCATTATCGTTTTTAAACAATTTCTATCTGGTCACGTTTTATGAAAATTATTAATTAATAATATCCTATCCTGTTTTTGAATAATAAATTTCAGATTACTTATTTAAAATACTTGATAGATTTTTTATACTTCTGTATCATTTTCGACAGCTAAGATATCGTTTTCAATCAATTTCTATCAAAATTAATAGTTTTTCGTATTTTTAGTTCGTAAATTGTAGAATCTAAATATTTAATTGTAATTGAAACTACGATTAAGGACATGATAGAATATTACTAATTTTGATAAAACATGACTAAAATAATTAATTAAAACCGACATTTAAGTTATATGACAAAAACAATACGGAAATAAAGGAAATATGTCTTGTACTTTAGATGAGTTACCTACGATTAAAAAAACACGATAGCATATTAATTTTAATAAAATATAACCAGATAGAAGTAGATTCAAAACGGTATCTAAGCTACATAACGAAAACGATAAACGAATATAGAAAATTTATCAAATATAACAGGTAAATAATCTGAAATTTACGATTAAAAATGATATTTAAGCTATGTAATAAAAATGATATGATGTTTCTAAGAAACTATATAATTTAATCCAGAAATGTCCTTATATGTTAGAATAAGATAAATGTTGTGGAAAAATTATTGCATTTTACCGTTAGAAACATAATTGTGACATTTAGGTTTTTAAGTAGTAATTAATTATTCAATGACCTAAATGATTAATTAATTATATAACAACGGTAGGATAATTTTTCTATAATATTTACCTTATTTAAACATGTAGGGATGTTTTTGGATTAAATTACATAGATTCGTATAAATTATCCTGTCGCTTATTTTATATTAAATCAGATAATGTGACAGAGAAAATACAATAAAATAAAATAATATACAGACAATGAGAGCTTAACACAGCGCGGAAGTTGGTGCGCAATTTATAAAACCATCATAAAATGTTTATATGATGTATTAAAAATAATGCCTTCCAAAATACACACTTATTCGGTACGTTTCGGTTTACTTCAAACCATCTTCAGCTAATTCTTATAACATCAATAAATATGTCGAAGAAAAACAATCCGTTATAAGTTGAAATTCTGCTCTATGTGAGACCGAGGATGAGTATCTCCCTACTGTCTGGTTGAGAGTAGCCCATTTTCTGTCTCTTCGCTATTTAGCCAAATGACTAACCACCGTGTAACAAAAGACAGTTATCGTTGAATAATGTGACAAATTCAATGCCTGCTTATTTTTATTTTTACTTACCCTCCTTCTCCATAGATCAATTCACTAATTCCATCGCAAATCAAATCATAATAGATACGTTAACAACCCCAATTTTCGTTAATACTTAAAATGTAAAATGTAAAATAAAACAAGATAAAATATATAATCGTTACAACTGTCACGTTGGAAGTCAGATGAGCAATGAAATCAACACATAAAATCTAAACGTCACGTCCGTAGAATAAACATAAAACTATACGTCATACAATTGTAATACACAAATAACTTAAAGGCAAATACATAATGTCAATATTTAAATCTCTCTAGTATGCTCACATAAGAATGGTGCAAAAATTCCGTGTCCGACTGTAGGTTCAAACTATTCGATTGCAATCGGATGTTAAGCATTTCTGATATAAGCCTTCTACTCAATTGTCTTTCTCTATTTAAGATTCTTACATCCTTCCATTGAAATTCATAACTGTGTTGCAACCTATGCTGTGAGATCACAGAATCACAGGAGGGTTTTTTAATGTCATTTCTGTGTTCTTTTATTCTCGTTTTTAATAGCCGTCCTGTTTGTCCAACATAGGTTGCATCACATTCTCCACATTGTACTTTATATAGGATAGACCGGGGAGTAAAGGTCCCCGGGGAAAAAAGTCCACCCCTTATATCTCGGTAATAAGGCATTCACTAGAAAATTCCGCCACACAGTTCGTCAACTAAGAGTAAGAACCTTATGTCACACAGTTTGTTACTGCCTAATAACCGTCAGGAAACTTGCACGGATGTGTCCATGTGTTTGAGAGCCAAAAGTAAGATATTAGCGCCGCAGTTATTTTGGTCTGAAGGGATCATTTTTGCACTTAGATAGCTTAAATAAGTGTATTTATTAATCTTATTCTATTGTTTTAACAGTGTGATTATTAGAATTGTTATTTCTATTATAGTTTTTTAATAACAATGCCGCAAAG
>NW_017299674.1:373314-373901 GCF_001594075.2 Trachymyrmex cornetzi
AAGTGTAAGAGGAAAGACTATTCTTATTTGTTTTCGAGCACGATATAGTGCTAGTTTTGTTTCTTCTTTTCAAAGTTTGTCTTAGGTTAAGAAAACATGAATAATTTAATTTTCTGTTAAAACTGAAATATTTTTATTATAATTTTGTTACCAAAACCCTCTTAATAATAAAAACCCACCTTATAATAAAAAACTCTCTAGTATATACCTATTTTTATCTCTGAAAATAGTTCAAACGTAATATATTAGTATTGGTACTTTTTACCCCATCATGTGGAACTTCTTGCCCCACATCTGGGGTAAGAAGTGCCGAATGACTTCCTCTGTAAAATTTACGCTATCTTTGTAATGAAAGGTATATGCATACTTTCTTGCATGTATTTTATAGTCAAAGGACTCTAGTTTCGAAAAATATCAATACGATCTCTGTGAGTTAAATATTCTTTATTTTAAAGCAAAAAATGTCAAAAGTGGCCCTTTACTCCCCGGTCAACCCTATTGTCTATCGCTGGCCACTACTTTCTCCCATCTTTCGGGCAGCGCACGAATCCCGCGTTGAAAAAACTGATCATCTTTTGAGGCGATCC